>NC_081254.1:3912500-4027500 GCF_030490865.1 Poecile atricapillus
CATGGCTGTGTGCAAATGTCCATCTGTCTCCTTTCTCACTGCTTTTTAGCCAACTTGCCTGTTCTGAACTAATTCAGCAGAAGGAAAAGCTCTTCTTAAAAAAAATCTTACAAATTCTGTGAGCAGAATATGGGAGAGTGGCTGTGAATATTCCCAGAACCACCAAATCTGGGAATGCTTTCACCACACACACTTCAGTAGAGATCCTTCTGTGCCCAATTTCCCCCTTTCCTGTCACTTTTAACCCTGTTCTGGCCTGGTTTGACCTCTAGCATTTAGCTGATTTTTATTTTGGAAAGATAAAAGGTGGCACAGTTTGTGTCATTTAAAACTGTTAAGTTCTACAGGATAGGCAAGTGAACATGAAACTTAAAAACTTTGAATTCTTACAATGCTTGCCTTTAAAAAGCAATTAAACTTAGAAATTAAATGAAACAATTAAAAAGCATTAAACTTAGAAATTAAATGAAACCTTTAAAGCACTTAGAAATTAAACGAAACTAAATTGATCCAAAAGCTGAGCTGCAAAAATAATTTTGCTCTTCTAGCTGACTAGAAGTAGGCTCAAAGTGGAAAAAATTAAAATATAATTCAATATTTCTCAATTTTCAAAACATGCTTATAATTTTTTGTGTGTGTTGAACAAAGATGTCAATGAAAATATTTTTTTAAAGAAAATGTGCTAAAATATAACTTTTAAATCAATACATTTAAAAAAGGGTCGTTCAATTGAATGGCACTTCTATTCCACAGTGCCAATTTTCTGTTTAACTGAATGAGGTAAATGAGCTTTCTTCTATTTTTCTGACCTTTTATGAGTTGTCTTCTATGAATAAAACATATTTCTGATAGACACCAGGGTTCTCTAAACAAATATCAATGCTTTCCACTTCTGCCTCCCTGGCAGACTCCCCACTGCTTCAAAAGAAACCTCCTGCATCTGCAGCCTTCAGCTGTATTTCTGTTTCAGGATATATGAAAGTTAGAAGCTACAGAAGACAGAAATAAAATAAATATGTATCTTGAAATAGGAAAGGTACAAGTGCTACCTCCAAGATTTTCATTGAAGTTCACTGAAGTTAATGTTAAAAACCAACAGGAGTGAATCAAGTAGGATTTCACCACGTTGCTGGTGGCTGGAAGCTTTTTGAAGTCTCGGTGTCTCTCAGAGAACCACTTGACATCTCTTAGAACCACTTCAATAGCTCATGTTTATTGAATCAAGCAGCATTTAGGAACCTTTTTCAGAAGTTTTCACATTCCTGGCTTGCTGATGTCTCAATGATGAGGCAGAGCAGTCACTGTAAGTCAGCACCCCTGTGGCAGACACTGAGTCCTGCCCAGGGCTGCTGAAGGCATTACCCAGGAAACTCTGGCACCAACACAGAAGGGATTTTTCCTTGGAGAGAAAGAAGGGATACATAAGCTAGACACAAGGCTTGAAATGTACTCCCATGACTCTTTCCAAAGTTCTGAGAAAGTTAGCTAACTCCTTCCCTTCAACTTCTCCCTCTATAAAAAGGGAATATTAACATTTAACGACTTTGAAGGATATGATGAACATTAAGGCTCAGCTGTAAACTGCTTGAAGGCTAAAAACACTATCTAAAGGCTAAGTATCATTCCCATCATCAGAAATTCATGGTGTATCCTTTCCTCCTCCGTAGATATGAAGGCAGGAAATTATCTTACCAAGGAGATTGATGGCACCTGGAAATTGTAGGCAGCCACCCTCTAAATTACTGTGCATGAGTCACTTGAAAGAATTGCAGTTCTCCCCTCAGTGGGGCTGTACTGGCTCGAGTGTTATTGTCAGGAACTGATTCTGGAGATGTTTGTGAGGGAGGAATTGCTCCTGAAGATGGCCTGTACATAAAGCACCTGGGGCAAACCTGCCAGCGCTGGAGGAGCTGCTGGCTGTGCTTCAGGATCCCCATCCCAAAAGGAGCACTTCAGATCACAGCAGAGAGCAGCTGGCTGATGCATTACAGCACCTGCAGCAGCAGCAGCAGAGCCAGACCCAAATCCAGACCTGTTCCACTGTGCTGCTGCAGCTCTCCATTCCTTCCTCCCCATGGACATCATCACCTCTGCACTCCCTGGTGGAAAAAAACAGTCAAGAAACACAAGTGATGCTGAAGGTACCGTAACACATCAGGTAGGGAACTGCCCACAGAAAAGATACAAAGCAACTTTAGAGTAAGAACTCTCTCTGACTCTTTCCTACAATTCACAGCAAGTTTAAATATTCTCAGCAAGTCTGAATTAGGACAGTTTCCTTGATATTAAGGGAGCTCTGCTGCTGGGTGGGGGATGAAGATCAGTGATTTAAACACTAAGAAATAACTAAAGCAACGCCTGAGATATCCTGGTAGATGAAACTGCTGAAATTTCTTTCATAGCTTCATCTTTTGATGGTCTGGATGTGTTAGTCTTTGCAGGAAGCAGCTCCCCTCTGTTAATTCTGTCACAGTTTCAGTATAATGCTTGAGCCCTTTGGGTTTGAGCCTGTGCAAGTGAAATAATATTGAGTGACTGTCTATGGAGCAGAGCCAGCAGGTTCATTGAAGTTTAGGAAACTGCATCAGCATCCTTGAGCTATCCTGACACCCACCCTGTGTGCCCAAACTCTCATTTGTTATTCTGGAATCCACCACGAGACAATCAAGGGTTTGTCCAAAGACCAAGGAACTTTAGTTAAAAATATTTCTCATTCACAAGCTCAAAATCTCAGGAGCAGAACAGTAAAAAAGGAACAACAAAAGCCAGAGTGTTTTTTCTTACCTCATAAGGCTGCAAAGTGTCTCAGATTTTGGGTTTAGACTTGAAGTCCGGCCCTTTGACTTGAGGGGTTAAATTTAAACTTCTAGAATACATCATGAAGGCACTGAGCAAGTGCAACAGTATTTTATGGACTGAAAAACTGTTCTCTTCACTTTTCATCTTACTGCTTCTAGACTCAGTGAGTCCAGCTCTTTCCACCCTTCCTCATCTGTATTACCACCCAGGCCTTTTATTCTCCAGTGTGTTTACATCCTGACAGTGATGCCCAAACCCAACCCAATGTATTTCCCAAACTAAGGAGAATCCAAACTGCCCTTCCCCTAAGCAGGAATATTATACATTTTTCAGCAATATCTGTTAGCTTTGTAAAAACAGCTGTGAGCCTCCCATCTCCTGAGATTTTGTTGTGTGTGTGTTTTCCCGGCACGTAGTGGTGAGAAAAGTGAATTTTATGTTACTACATAAAAAATAATCCAAACCTTGCTCTCTTGGCTGTGAGGAAAAGAGTGAAAAATTGAAATGAGCAAACACTGAAGGCTCCAAAACTGAGGCAAAAAATAAAAATAACTTTTAAATCCATTTAATTGCTTTAAAATTCCTCATCTCTGTTTTCCAAGCCTTATACTCTGATTTTGAACATTACTGTTCATGGCTTTTGACCATTTCTGAAAAATTGCCAGAGCTTCATATAAGAATCAAAGCAAAAGGCATCCCTGCAAATTCTTTTTTCTGCTGCATTTAGAATAACAAGATGTCTGGTGTTCTCCCAGCGCTGGAGTAATGGAATGGAAGTAACTCAATCCCTACTATGAATTTTATAACTTGATTCTTAACGTCACTTTGCATTTCCTGTTCCCAAAGAAAAACGAGTCCTGTCACGCATGGCTCATTAAGAAGTGTGCTAGGGCACTTTACACATCATGATTGATGTTGGGAAGAATACTCTGGAAAAACTGAAGCTGAAAATCTCATTTGGATTAAGTTCTTTCACATGATCTCTAAAAATGAAAAATGGTTTAAGGCCAGAGAAAGCAATTTCCACAAGTATTTTCACTGTGCACAAAAGACATGTGAAGCTCTGTCTTCAGGAGATGCAATTCTTCAAATTTAATGTTGATTTTGACTTGACAATTTTAGGGGTGACACGAGAAAAGTAATGTAAGAAAGCAGAGACACATGGAATGGTGCCAGTAGAAGTTAAGGGCTCAAAGCACTTCTCAAGAGCACAAGGTTAAGAAAACCTTTCTATTAATCTTATTTAACGCTGCATAGAAAGAGGTGCCAATTTACTCCTAGCAAGCTTTTTTCTTCAGTTGTGCTTGTTTCCACAGGCAAGAAAAATCAAATATATTTCAAAACCAACCAGCAACATAGCACAAAAAGGCTGTAGAAAAGGTGAGGAACCACTTAATTCTTAAGCTGTCACAGACAAGCAGAAGTTTTATTTCTATCAGGAACAAAATAAAGCAAAATGTTGCCAAAGGAATGGCAAAGTACCCGTTCACCTTTCATGTTCAGTGGTGTAGCCAGTGGAGCCCTCAAAGCGCCCTGGAGGTGTCAGGAGCTGCTTCCCATGCAGCTTGTTCAGCCACAGCAGAGAATTTGTGTTTGTGTGAGAGCAGCAGAGCTGGTGCTGGAGGTGCAGCCACCCTGCCCTGCTCTCTGTGCAGAGCCCCAGAGCTCCGGGCATGAACCTCAGCACCTCTCCCCCATCACACCTCACACACACCTGCTCTAGAGCTGCTTTTCCATCTCCTCTCCCTGCAGCTGGCCCTTTGTGCTACTGGAGCAGCACCTCAGCACCTCTCCCCCATCACACCTCACACACACCTGCTCTAGAGCTGCTTTTCCATCTCCTCTGCCTCCAGCTGGCCCTTTGTGCTACTGGAGCAGCACCTCAGCACCTCCTGTGCTTCCTGCTCCTCTTCCTCCTGCACTTCTGCTGTGCCCCCTTCCTGCTCTGCTCCTGGCCTTTCCCCTCGTGCTGTACGCAGCAGCTTTGGGGTCTCGCTGTGTGAGAATGCATCAGCCCAAAATCCCCTGGCACTGCTAAACTCTGCTTTTAGAAAGGTGTGGCTGGGCATGAATAATTAAACACTGCTAACGAGCCCCAGCTCATCACTAAATCAAACAGCACTGCCCAAAGGTCAGTGCTAACACCTGTAACCCCGAGATGAGCGAGCTGAGCTCCAGAAAGGGGAGTCCCAGAGGTGACAGGAGCCAGGCTCCCTGCAGCTCACACCCTCAGCACTGGACAGAACTCCAAACAGATCAGCACCACTGACCCTTTTTAAACACAGGCAATGCTGCTAAAAAGGAACTACATCAGCTCAAGTAAATAATTCACTGCTGAGAATAATCACCTAAAAATAGTCACCTGTACTGCTGCTTTCTTTGGTTAGTTGAGATTTTCTGGTAAACTCCAGGATTATGTAGGTGCAGAGTATCAATCATTAAACACAAAACCAGCTTATTGCCAATAATGCCACCTTTGAAGTGAGAGTTTAAAAGACTCAGTACTGGAAACCCATCTCCAGTAGAAGCACAGCTTTGGATATAAACCACGTTCTTTATGAAACTCCAGCACTGCTACTAATGAACAAGGCAGGCAGGTCTCGTTCACACATCCCCACAAAGCTCTGGGAACCCTCAGCAGTCCCACCCAACCTCTGATGTTGTGGCATGTGCCTTCCAAGAGTGCTTCTCCAGTGGATCTCAAACATTTCACCATTCCTGGATCAATTCTTACTGTTCATGATGTTTCTTAAGCCTGCTGCCAACCTAGGGAAAATGTTCAAATGGAAGTGAAAATGTTAAATGGAAGTTAAAAAGTTAAAATGGAAGAAAATGACCAATTTCAGCCCCAGTAGAGCTGCCAGGCTTTTGTTAGCTCCTTTCAGGGGCAGTAAACAGCAGGGCCAGCAGGAGGATGTGCAGGTCAGGGGCATTAACTCCCATTAAACCTCTCTGTTCATTTAGCCCAGCAAGTACCATCTAACACTGATTTTCTCAAAGAGCACCTGAAATTGAGGATGTTTCAGAGAAGATTCCACTGGTCTCAGCCCAGTCTGCCTGCAGTTAAAGCAATCAGTGCCTTGCTGACCATCACAGGTTTAAAAGGTGTTAGATTTATGGATACAGCAAGAGACAGATAAAAAGGTGCTGCTGTCTCTCTTTACCAGATAATTCCATAACCCAGATCTCCAGTAAATAACCTATGACTAGGGCCAAGCAAGTCCTTGCAGCAAACTCTAAGATTAAGTGATGATAAAATAAAATATAGCTTCTGTAATGGCTTTTTTTCCTTCCAAAAGTCATTTAGAATGATTCTTTCCTTGACCACAGCAAAACAAGTGCAGTGTAACTCTACTGAATGAAAAAAAAAAAAAAAGAATGTGAGGCAGAAATGCTGGAAGTTCAAAAGACAGAAAGTCTTTGCTGCTTCAAGAAAATAGAAGGTAAAACACTTTACTTGCTACGCTGTAAGGAGAATTAGCATCAATTTGAAATTCATCCATTTGATGCAGTGTGCCTCAGCTTTCAGCACTGCTCTGTTTCAGGTGTTTAGGAAGCTGTCAGGATCAGGGCAGTGGCCCACTAGGACTTTACATTCCCACTGGTGTTTATGGCCTGAGAACATCAGCAGGCACTGAAAGCACTGGGGAGTAAAATTTACTTCGTGTTCCTGAGTGGATTTTACCACTCACTCCTCTGTCTTCTCACCCAGTGCTTCTCTCACACAGCAATCACTAGTTTTCAGTGATTTTAAAATAATTCTGTGATTGAATAGGTATCTACCAGCATTTTCTCAAAATAATTGGGTGTCTTATTCTCCCAAATAAATTATAGTGCCAATACAAGGAATTAATCCTAATGAACTCTCTAATAATGGGCCAACTCTTTGGATGCTCTAAATGCCATCAGTGGAATTTTTATACTGGCAGAAAATCTGGCCCTACAGATTTAATAATGCATCAGCAGATACTTTTCAGCATTTTTTGGAGGCACAAATTGGAACTCACTAGGTTTCTGCCTAATGGAAGCAGCTGACAGCCAAGAAACTCATCAGCAGTATTTGAAAATTAACTTTACTCATCCCCTCTGTGCATTCTTAGTGCACTGCCTTCTCCTCCAGCTGCTGGAAGTCACGCTTTTGGTGGGGAACACACAAACCTGGGCAACAAGGGAATGGCTAAGCCAGCCAGGAATCATTTAGCACATGAAAATGTGCTAAAAGCTCAGCCTTAAGACATATTTCTCACTAATATCTCAATAGTTATAGAGGAAGGATAGGTTTGATATGTCAAAATGTTATACAGCTTGTCTGTGTTCCCACTTTAGTTCATTTAAAGTGAACTTCTAAAAGGATAAATTACAGTATTTGTAATTTTCTTTCAGATTCTTAATATCCTATTCACATCTAAACTGCACTGGCTCTATTTAATAAATGTAATCAGATTTACAGCTTCATCCACTCATTTTTCGTAACAAATGCCATGGAATAAGCTCAGATTCCCAATATGAAGTCTCTCACCACCTGTGTAAGATAGGAGGAGCAGGAGACAAAAGCAGCAGGTTCAGCTCATGGCCTCTTGCTCTGACTGAGGACAGCACGAGCTCCAGACTGAGGCAGCTGCAGGAACAAACAGAAGCACCACTTCTTGATGCTATGTTCATTGTTATAATCCAACTACTTCTAATTACTTCAATAGTCAGAGTCTAAGAGAGTCATCATTTTCACACTGAATACAGTTACAGCACCTAGACCTGGTTTAACGATGCAGCATCAGACACAAGAGCAGCAACAAATTCATTGCATTTTTCAAGCAAAGAAGCAGCTCTGATCCCTGAATTCTGCCACTTTAGGACAAATAATGTATTTCTAATTTGATTTCCTACAGGAGATATCAGCTGAGAGTGAAGGATGTAGCAAAGTACAATTGCCAAAGCAGTATTCACCCAATTTCCTCAGTCAGTCTACAGATGCAGTGCTGGCTCCTGAATGAAAGGAAATCAGTTTTGTATGAGAAGTGCATTCCCTGAGGATCAGCTGATTCCCTTTTCAGGGGTGTGTGTTACTGCCCCAAACTCTCAGCATATGCATCTGTAATTCCTTCTAAAGCCTTCCCCGAGTCCATCAAGCCATGTTATTGGCACTGCTGCCTCGTCATATGCCACAATTAACATTTAATTTCTGAGCCTCACCCCTGGGAAGAACTGCTGCTCACCAATGCTAACAAAGATGTGCCACCTTGATAAAGCAAGAGACTAAAAACCCTGCTGGTATTGCTGGAGATGACAGTTAGCAATGGGAATTCTGTGGTAAATAAGCTTTAGGGATAAAGTTTAAAAAGAAGTGCAAATTCAGTGTTTGAATAAAAAAGATTTTTATCAGTGTTTGATAAAAATCTGGTGAGAGATTGTAAGATCATTAATGAGCAAAGTAATTTAACAAAAACAAGTGAATTTATACTAATGCAATTTGATGACACACGAAGTTTTGTGGTATCATCAACACAGGGACACTGAACTATGATGTTGAAAGAGGGAGATGTCACAGAACAGTGCAGTAAAAAAGGAAAATATTAAAATTGACAGGAAGTAATACAGTCATGCATTTAGAGACAATTTTTTTTTCCCCGTACACAATGGGCTTATTCACCAGAGATAACAGCAGGGGGAAAAAATAGGAATGTATTCATCAATTCCAACCTTAATATGGGGGAGTAATGCAATATGGCTTGGGAAAAGGTGAACCTGATTCTAAACACATCAATTGAGTAATTTTCAGTAAAGAAAACGAGATGTTAACATTATTATGAGAGGTACAAGTAATTTCTCCAGGATAATACATCAGGCTGCTCAGCTGTATTTGAGAAAGGGATTCCAAATGAATCTCTGATGGAGAGAACAACCTTTATGACAATCACTAGGATGGATGAAAGGAAATTAACAGCTTGGATTTTTATTATACAAAAGTTAAGGACAAAGGAGAAAATTCAGTATATCTCAGTAAATAAACCTCAGAGAAAAGGCAGGCCAGTTTAAACTGGAAGCCAGTGAAATGTCTTTATATTGACTCTATTACAATGTCATCAGAAACTGAAGGATTTCTAAAGCAGGAAGATGAGGTCCTACAACAAAATTAGCAGGAGAACGGGGAAGGGAAGAAACAAGAGTCTCAAGAATGACCTAAAGCAGCAAAAAAGAGGAACCTCCAAATTGATGTTGTATTCATCCCAACACACTGCTAGGCTGCAGGAACCCCTAGAGATTCTCAGTGTAGGTCCCTGAGCTGGCAGGATGTAATTCTAGAGCCCTTTGTATGGGAATCAAGAGCTGGATTGAGCAGAATGCCATTCCACCAGTGATAAAGCATTTCTCCCCCAGGTTATGTGTGGCAGGATCTCACTCCCACATTAAGCACACAGGATTTTAGGCTAACCCCCTTCCTGAGGTTCTCCTGCCTGACTTGGTGTTCATCCCAAACAGCTCTGCACCCCGGGAAACCTCCGAGCTCTGACAGGTTCAGTGCCAAACTGAGCACCACACACACAAGAAATGTTTACTGAGCTATTTTTAACTAAGATTTCCAAACCTGAGTTCCTTGGCCATCACAAGATTGAATCCAATCTTTGGGAGATGCACACACCTTTCTCTAGTCCCTAAGAGGTCCCATTCAAACACAAATGAAGATGACTACCAAAAGGAGCAGGGAACAGAGCCTGGAGCACTTGTTGCAGTCCCCCAGTGAGGCAGGACCTTCAGACACAAGTGTTCTACATTCCCTTTTGCACACAGCATGCTGAAGGTCACCACTGGGGTTTCTGCAGTGAATCCTCAATTATGAGAAGAGTAGGAATAGGTTTCTATGGCACTATTTCATTCATTTACCAAACTCCTTAAAGGTGACATTTCCCCCAGGTGCTTTCCTGACTGTGTTATTCCAGAACTTATACTAGTATAAAATCTGGTTTGATTCTCAGGGATTTGAGGTGATGAATGACAAGCCTTAGCACTTAAGTATTCCTGAAGAAATGTGGATGCAAAATATCCCACTCTGTAATGCTTTGATGCTTCTCCAGAGAACATCAGGATTATAATAGAAACCTGAAAGCAGGGGAACTGATGACTTTCCTGAATTCACTGACTTTTAAACTCTCTTGTTTACTGAGGGTGTTGTAGCTTTCAGACAGATCACAGTAAATGCTCCAGGCACTTCAAGTACTTGCATTTGAAAACCCCAATGGCAATCCAGGAGCCACAGGAATCATGGAGTTTATTCATTACCAACAACACAGTCCCTAGCACTCTGATCTGTGCTGACCTGCTGAGAGCTGTTGTCCATTAACTGTGCCTGTGGACTACTAAACTGGATGAGGAAAAATGATTTTAGTGTGTTTGGCAAAACCCCCGGTTTAAATGGTTGGGAATTTCCACCTCACCCATCTGAACACCCACGTGTCCCAGAGCACTCAGCTGAGCACTCCAGGAGTGTTTCACTTTGGGGCTGGCTTTGTGCAGGGCTCTCAAAGCAAACCACACAACACACTACACACAAACTGCAGCCAGCTGAATCAGAGGATGTCCCCCAGGAACGCTGCAGCTGCTTGGGGTGCTCCCTCCAGGGGATCAGAGGAGTCTGGCACAGGCAGTGCAGCTCCTGGTGCTCCTCAGCAGCTCCTCCAGCCCCCCAGGAATGCTCCAGGTGCTTCCTCCAGGGGATCAGAGGGGTCTGACACAGGCAGTGCAGCTCCTGGTGCTCCTCAGCAGCTCCTCCAGCCCCCCAGGAATGCTCCAGGTGCTTCCTCCAGGGGATCAGAGGGGTCTGACACAGGCAGTGCAGCTCCTGGTGCTCCTCAGCAGCTCCTCCAGCCCCCCAGGAATGCTCCAGGTGCTTCCTCCAGGGGATCAGAGGGGTCAGGCACAGGCACTGCAGCTCCTGGTGCTCCTCAGCAGCTCTCCAGCCCCCCAGGAATGCTCCAGCTGCTTGTGGTGTTCCCTGCACAGGATCAGACACAGGCACTGCAGCTCCTGGTGCTCCTCAGCAGCTCTCCAGCCCCCCAGGAATGCTCCAGGTGCTCCCTCCAGGGGATCAGAGGAGTCTGACACAGGCAGTGCAGCTCCTGGTGTTCCTCAGCAGCTCCTCCAGCCCCCCAGGAATGCTCCAGGTGCTTGTGGTGTTCCCTGCACAGGATCAGACACAGGCACTGCAGCTCCTGGTGCTCCTCAGCAGCTCTCCAGCCCTCGGTGGTGCTGCTGGCTAAGCCAGCTGTGCCTGTGGTGCCTCCAGAGCTCCTGACCACAGGCTCTGCCCAGCAGCTCTGGCCCATCTCGGGACACTGGGAGCTGAGGGAAGTCAGTGATTAGCCACAGCTCTTTCTGCCTAATAAAAGAAAGAATTAGAATAATTTCATCTGGTACTGTATCACAAGGAGACCCTAGAACAAGGTAAAAGAGTAGAAGGAAAGACTTAATTTTCTCTCAGAGCACCATCCTGAAACCCAGAGCCACTGTTCCCACAAACAGCTCTAAGCTTTCAAACTACCCTGTGCACAACAGGCCATTTTACAATTCCTATTTTCAATTCTTCAACCTGTTCCACAGCAGCTGTGATGACTACACAGTATGAGAGGCTAAAAAAGTCAGGCCACATTATTCTTTCAGTAAAATTTGACATTTGAATCAACCTCATTAAATGATTTGAGTCATAACGTCAACAAAGGTGCATAAATAACACCTAATTGCAATTGCCAAAAAGTTCCTTTCACAGAGTAAAGAATGCTTTGTCCTTCACATCACATCGATTTCAGACCTTTTTTTCATAAGAAAAATTAAATATACATCAATATGGAGAGGCACAGACTATCCACCACTACTGTAGAAATTTCCAAAAAGAAATTATTTCACCGGTCATTTTCTTCGTAAAACATCTGCTGCAAAACAAAACTTCCCATACGCTCTTGAGATAAGAACTCCTCTGCAATATTTCTTGTTGGAATAGTTTCAGGCTGGGCTTGTGAGGAAGGCAATCCAGAGGGAGCCAGGTGAGAGCAGGGCCAGCGTGAGGAGGTGACCTCGGAGCACTCCCGGCCAGCGCAGCCTTTGGGGATGGCAGCGTGACGACAGCACGGCTCTGCAGTCACACTGAAGTCACAATACTGGGAAAATTTAATTGGATTGCTTGGCATCTCAGTGAATTACTCACACAGGCCCAGCTGGAAACTCATCAAGCATTGACTCAGCAGCACTTACTCACCGGTGCCATAAAGTGATAAATAGTGACTTTCAAAGAAGATGAGGTGTGAGAAGAGGGGAAAGGTAATGAGCAAATTACTTTGTACACAACTGCTGGGAGAGACCTCCCTAACCAACAGATGCTGCATTCATCACACTTACAAACAGGCACAACCCAAAAATATGTTTATTTTGGTGGCATTTGAATTATAAACTCATATGCAGATCCCAAGCACTACAATACAAATCATTAGGATTTGTATCCATTAGGATCTGGATGCAAATTTTTCAAATCAAGTCTATTTCTACTAATATTAAATAAATCTTTGAATTTCCTGAAACCACAATATCCAGGTACCCATCTAATGGGGGGCAGGGGAACAAGAAAAAAGAAAGAAAAAAAGAGGAGATAATCAGGTAGCCGTATTTACCTTCTAAAATATTCTTAATTAATACAAAACTCTCCAAGTCAGGATTTACCTTGTTCTTACACAACGCACAAATGTTGATTCCCAACCCTTCTGGTGATAGTGATATGAAATAAATTTTTATGTCTTTGTGAAATTAAGAAAAATTCTTTGTAACCTAAGAAAAACACTAAGAAAAACTGTGCCAAACAGGATTTCATAAACAGAGACAGTGGGCAGAGGAGAAATCTCCTCTGGATCTGTGCCTGAGGCTGTTCCAGGTCTGAGAGCAGGTATGGACAGCCCTTCTGCTTTGCCATTTCACCTTTCTCAGCTGCCAGCAGCAAGAACCAGATCAGCAGGATTTGGGTGTGATGTATTATCCAGGGGTGTGTTATAATTCATATTGCTGGAGTATCAAACTCCCCAAAAGGCACGTCCTGCTTCACTCCTGAAAGCTCATCTGGGAATTCTTTGAAGCTGTTTTCTCTAGATTTTCTGACTGCTTTGTTTTTGTGTTAGACTTCACAGGGTTGGTTCTTGCATCCTTTAAAACCCAGAAATGCAAAATCCTTAACGCTCTGTGCCTATATGTGCACATACTCAGGACATCAATTCTGCAGGACAAATTGCAGTGAAATTAGGATTTGCTGGGCCTGTCACTCCTGTGTTCAGATGGTTCCTGTCTCACAATTTCTTTTATATGGGTTGATTAGATTTTACCTCCAAATTTATTGAACAGTTACTGTGTTAGATGGGACACACAATAAAAAGTTATGCTAAAAATGAACTTTATTATAAAAGCAAGCATTTCCCATGGTGTGTTGAAGCCAATAACTAAGAAAAGCCCCATTCTCCCCTCATGTAAACTTTCCTTTAAACACTGAAACAAAAAACAAACAAATAAAAAAATGCCATGTAGAAGGTAAAGTTATGGAAGTCCATATGAATTTCAAATTAAGTTTGTGACTATCTCTTCCCCTTCTTCACAGTCATTTCAGTCCTACCTCAGTATCTGAAAAAAGTGACTTTTCAAATACCTACTGCACATTCTCCAAGTAATACACATTAAACAACTGGAAAAAATGTGGCACAATTTAAAGAAGCACAAACCTTTCTGTTATGCCTAAATGATCCATATTTCAGAATATGGAAAATATTTTAAAAGACAGTGATAAATCCCTTAACTCAAGGCTACTCTTATTAGATTAGCTTTTCTCAGAATAAATGGAGTCTTAATGAAAACTGTCACTAGAAAATGGAACGCAATCATTAGATAAACTATTAAATTACAAATTCCACCCACGTGTGAATGAGTACATAAAGTTTTACAATTTTAGAAGAGTATATTTCTGCACCAGGGTTATTAAGGAGCAGAGCTAAACGATTTTTCCTTCCCAACAGTTTATTCACCACAAAAAGTTTGTAGCAGCAGCCCTGCTGTTGATTATACCTCTGCTTATTTCCTTACAAAATTCCATTGCAAATGCTGGTTAGAGTAGTTTTACTCCATGACATAAAGACCAGCCTCAGACTGAGGAAGAGGACAAATTCCAAAAGACAAATTTATCATTTTTTAGGAAAAGCATGAGACTTCAGTCTTGTCGTCCTGAATGACTTTCGATTTATCTTATTTCTACTTTAGCTCAAACACTGAACATCTGCTTATGAAGATATTGGTGTGACTTCTATTCACATTTCATTTACTGTATTGCTGTGACTCCGTCATAAACACAGCCATGCATGAGATTAATGCAGTTTATGAAATAAGAACGTCACTTGTTTAATTTGTTTCAAGTAATTCAGCCCTAGTGCATTTAACAACACAATGAAGTGAACACCAGCGCTGTTCTCTTCTGCACTGTGTCAAGAAGTGCTGCACTTAAACCCGCATCAAGGTCACCTTCCCCCGGAACTCTCCTAATCCCAAATCACCACACAATAAAAAACCTGCTGGCAGTGACTGAACAGATTGGTATTATTTTTAACAGCCTCCCAGTATTAAAGAGTTGTGCCACCTCCAAGAGAGGCCAGATTTTAAGGTACGAGGCACGTAGGAATATTAGACACGCACTTAAAATGAATTACGACACTTCCCACATTCCATAAAATTCCTCTTCCTCCGAGGCTCTTCCAGGCCTCTGGAACTTCCCAAAACCTTGCTGGGAAAGGAGGAGAAATGACTCATTACATTAAAACCACCTCACCTAAATGTATTTCCTGCTGCTTATTTGAAGTGCTGTCAGAGGCTGTTTCGGAGCCCCAGCAGGGTGGAAAGGCGAGCTCCACGTGCATAACCAGGGCAATCAGCTCCCCACTGCTGCATTAGCAGTCCTGCAGAGAGCTCTCTGAGGCAGTCCAGCTCCAAAATGTGCCTCACAGACTCATTAGACAGGACATTTTCTAATTTCCCCTTTGAGCTCCCAGTACATGTGGCATAGATGGAAATACGTACGTGGGAAACTTTTGTACTCATTTCCCCAAAATTGGCTTTTGTTAGATTCTAAAAGACTGTGAAATTATCAGGCTCACAGAACAGAATTTGCTACGTTAAAGGTCAGAATCCCAAAGATTTTTTTCTGTCCTCATCAATCCTCACCCAACCTAAATTACACTGCCACGCCTTGATTCCTTGAATTAAGGCTTCCAGAAATAATATAGTCTAAGAATTCTACCAAGGCATTTGCCTCTACCCAGATTTTTCAGACTAGCTGATTAAAAGCCTCTATTCCTGCCAGCTGTATTGTGTACCTCCCCAAGAATTCACATTCTGTGCCCTTTTGGGTACCCCACAAACACAGTGCTGCTCCTGAGCTCTTCCTGCTGCAGAGCCCTGCTGAGGGCAGATCCTCCAGAGGCTCCTCAAATAACAGCCCTGCAGCTCACAGGAAAAAAAGAATCAATCATAATATGAAATAGGGAGACCTGTACAGATCACACTACATTTCACTATTTCATTCCCCAAGTTGGTCACAAAGGTAAATGCAAGCTATTAGGTAATATTTCTACTGAGTTAGCATTTCTGGAGCTTACTCTGCAGGACAGCAGCCCCCACGAGCTGCTAACTTGAATAGACCATAAAGGGAAGAACCTTTTTGCTGTACAAGTTCATTTTTTTTCGCTGTACTATTAGTATAGAAAAGCTGGCAGAGAAATCCTTTGATCCAGGAGGATAATACTATAGAGAAGACCAAATGATATTTTTCTGAATTCCATCACTGGGCAAGAAAGATTGACTTAATCAATCTGGATTTCTGGAACTACTCCATTTCTGCTTTTCTTTTGATCAAGCTATATGTGTAAAGATGCAGTAACTCCAGGCAGGCCAAATTTATGCACCAGCTTCTTTGAACTTCAAACGAGCTTGCTGGACCCTTTAAATTCAATTTTATCTGCAACTCAATTACAGAGAAGTTGTTCTCTCTCCTCTGCCTAAGAAAGTATATTTCCATTTGCAGCATCTCATAATTTCATATAACCTCCTGTGGAATCCTATTTCCCTTGTCAAGTACGATCAGCTTCCCTGGGAAAGTTATAGACTGGAGTTAGCAACGTATTTATTCACAAAGCTTTTGGTAGTCTTTGCTCCAGGAAAGATGATTTCAACATTTCAAATAACCCCATTCTTGTCACACAGGAAAAACTGAAAATGTTATCTCCTGAGCTTTGTACCATCAGTTTAGTTCTCGCTGAGATGTTGTAGGGAATCACCTGTTTCAGCAATGAAATGCCTGCTCCAGCTGCCAGAGAGATGAGGGAGAGCCCTTGGGAGAGCAGCTGGAGCACAGGGCTCAGCCCAGCAGGGGTGGGAGCTGTCCTGAGCCCCAGGGCACAGCCAGCCCCGGGCTAAGGGCCAGCACAGGAGCAGGGACAGGCAGGACACGGACAGATGTGCTGCACATCTGCAGCCCTGCTGCAAAGCCAGGATGGCAAAGCCCCTCCTCGTACTGCAGCACACAGCGCTGCTGCCCAGCACTGGCACACCCTCAGGACTGCTCCTAACCCCTCTGGCAAATCTAAAAGGTGTCCCCTTGACAGAAAATCCTCACCTGCCCTACACAAACTGCTCCAACACTGTGGCTTTTTGTATACACTTTGGTTTTAGTATAAAACCAAATGAAGCTGCTGCTCGCCCTCGCTATGTGAGCCCAGAAAAGCAGCTTTTAAACCCACAGTGTGGTATCCCCAGCATTGCTATCAGATTCCTGCACTTCCAGTTATCAGTGCTGCTGGTAAGAGAAACAGAGATGGGACCTTCCTACACCTTGTGCTTGGAGAGGAAAGTCATGGTTCCTGTGCTGCACACGGGCTGTGCCTCCACACTCATCCTCACCCACCGTGCTCTGCCTTCCAGCCACAGCGAGGAGGCCAAACCTGGGAATCTGCTTCATTTCATTAGCTGCATTACGAAAAACCAATCAATCTTACCCTATAAAACTCCACTGTCTTTGCCAATAACTTGGCTCTCTAAAAGCCTGGGCAAAACTGTTACAGAGAGATGAAGATAAATCTTGAGGCCAATTAACAGCTCCTGAATTTCAAGCGGAATTTTCGCAATTGTATGGACCTGAGCTCTCAGGAGAAAGTACACAGAACAGACAGCAATTACAGACACTCCCCACTGCTTTAGAAGCAATTACAGATATCCCCCAGCAACTGAATAATTTTCTTTACAAATAAATCTGACAGTGAGAACTTTTTAATCCTTTCTGAATTTGTCCTTAAGCAAGTAGCCTGTGCCAGCTCTATGCTGCTTGCACACTCACTGTGCCCCAGTCCACTTCTGCCACTTGCAGAAGAAAACAGAAGAGAGCACAGCCCAGGAACTGAGGTTTCTGAAAGATGCACCAGCCAGGAGATGCCCAGCTTCCAAGGGACAGCTCAGGGCCCTAGAGGTACACATTTAGTTTTGCAAATTACCCAAAAGTTATTTTGACAGTTGTGGTGAATGTATTAAGCCCCAATGAAATATATCAACAGATTAACCCCCTGATTTCCTTTTACATCTACTGTGCTATTGGCATAAACCCAGACAGATCAGGTTTGATTTATGATACCGAAAGCAGGAGAATAATTAAATCCATTAACCCACTCTCCCAGAAATAAGCTGTGATATACAGCATTCTAAGTGGCTTGATGAGGAGGAAAAGATTCCATCTAGCCCAAACCTTTTGTAATTCAAACATGAAAGCCCCTGTGCTGTTCATGCTACGTGACTGTCTCTCCCAATTACTGCTACCACTTTCATCCTCTTTCTTCAGGACAGGGGAAGAGAGGAATTCTATTAAAGCTGCTGCAGAGAGCACAGAGAAATGGCAGACATCTATTCTGAGCTCATCCAAACCAGTTCAAGACAAAAGAGAAATAACTTTTTCCAGTAGGAGTGAGTGTCTCTCATGAGAGGCAATATTCTCCCACTGCTCCAGGGAGCCACCACCAACCAACACACAGAAATGTTCCTCAGGGCCTCGCACAGGGAGTTGGGGTCAGGTGCAAATGCAGAATTTCCAGTGTTACAAGCTTGCCCCAGGTGCCACCTCTCAGTCACTCAGCCTCTGATGACATTCCCAGGCTCCAGGCTACCCAGGCTTTCCCTCTGACACTGCTGTGCCCTGCACTGTAAACTGGCAACAGAGGATTCTGCCCTGTTTGCAGGCTCATCTGTTCCCCTAAGCTCTGCAGAGGTGCAGCTCTCATTTTTCCCAGTTTAACTCAAGGAGGAACAGCAGAGGTGTGATTAAAACACACACTAACAAACAGGCTTTGCCAAGAGCCCTGAATGCAGTTTCACAGGCAGCTGCAGAAACCCTGGGCAGTGGGGTTGTTACCTCTCTCCAGAACAGCACAGCTGTTCCTTTACCTGCTCCCCATTTGCTGAAGAGTTTCTTAGGCTTCCCTGAATCAGATTATTCCTGGTGATTTTACCACCAGTGGAACCTCTCAGTTTCTGGAAGTGCATTTGGAGACACAATCAGCACGACTCCAGCACTTCAGTCACAGTCATGTCTCCATTTGGAGTGCAAGCACAACAGAGAGGTGAGAAGAAAACAGAGCTGAAGAAAAAGTGAACAGATGGGACTTTGGCAGGAATGTCTGTGATCCCACATGAAACACAGCTATCTCCAAATTCTCTTTCAACCTACTCGTTGCCCTATTTCTCTTACAAGGACTATCCTCACTCCAAAGTGTATTTCTTTGAACTACACCTTCTAATTCTGGGAACAATCGATATCACTTACTAAGCTAGGAACTTCTCAAGACTAAAAAGTGTTTTTTTTTCTTTTTGGAGGGCTGGGGAGTGGAGGGCATGGAATGCCAATGCTAAATTCCAACAACAAAAGCCTTCTGTCTGGAAGCTTACAGAAATGTTTAGTCCAAATGTTTAATCCAAATCAGTCTTGACAAACACATAAGAGAAGTAGTTTGATGCCAATTCCAAGTGTCTTTGCAAACTGGTATTTTGGAGGGGCTGAGAGGAGCTGGGGAGATCACATTTTCCATCACTTGCCCCAGCAGCAATGGCCACAATGCATTCTTGACAGAAGTCTGGCTAATCTGCTTCTGGCTTGCTTCCTGTGAAGTACACTTCTCTATTTCCTCTGGCAGCTATTACAGTTCTTAATTATCCCTAACAGGAGAAGTTTAATCCAATTTAATCCTATTTAAGACCTGCTTCTTGTTTTACCCACCACTATGGTGGAGAACAGATCTTCCCTCCTGTGAATATCTGAAGGGGTTTATCACAGGTTACTTCATGCTCTCTTGATTGAAGACTCCAAATCATTCTTTTAAGTCATCATTTCTAGATTCCAATTCCTCCCAGTGCTGTCCTTCAGGAAATCTCTGATTTTTCTGTAGCTTTACTGACACAGCTCAGTGGTTGACATTGTTCCTCTCCAGCCTCAGCAGTGTAAAACAGTTGAAGACTGAAGTACCTCACGTGCCACATCTTTTTTATTCCAACGTGCTGATGGTGTCCACAGAGTTTGTGCTGAATTGCCCCTCAGGCAGCTGTTTCCCCCAGCACAGGGACCCAGCTGAGCAGTCCCACGTGGGGGCAGAACCAGGCACAGCCCAGCTTTGCAAACCTGTCCCAGCTGCCAATCTGAAGCCTTGCTCTGTCCTACATCATTCCTGCAGTCTCCTCCTGCAGTTTCCATCCTCAGCTCCACACATGGAGAGGTTTCTGCAGGCCTTCCCTCGCTGCTCTCCTGACCTGAGAGTGAAACCACACAGCTCAGCTCCCCCAGCCTCTCACCCACACCTCAGCAGAATTTAATTTCCCATCCCTACCATGCTGCCTTTCACTGCTGGGTTATCCTGCAGCACACATGAACAGCCCTATGGACAGTACCCACTCTAGCACTGATTTTCCAGTTTAGGTCTGCACTGTGGCTAGACAGACAGACAGCCAAGGTTACAAACACACAGAACCTCTGCTCTCTAAACATGCTATAAAATACACAAAGCAGGCATTCACATTTCCCCTGCTGTGTTTGTAGCTTCTCTGGCTCCCAGGAAGAAAACTGTGATGCTGACACTGTGTACCACAAGCAGCCTGAAACACCAGGACTTTCTGGTATTCCACCAAGATATTCTGGTACTTCACCAGGAGTTTCTGGTATTCCACCAGAGTTTCTGGTATTCCACCAGAGTTTCTGGTGTTCCACTAGGTGTTTCTGGTATTCCACCAGGAGTTTCTGGTATTACACCAGGATGTTCTGGTATTCCACCAGGAGTTTCTGGTATTACACCAGGTGATTCTGGTATTCCACCAGGTGATTCTGGTATTGCACCAGGATATTCTGGTATTCCACCAGGATATTCTGGTATTCCAGTGGGTGTTTCTGGTATTCCACCAGGATATTCTGCTGTTGTGACATTCCTGGGACAGCTCCCAAGCCAGGTATGTCCCACAGCTGTGCCCAGCCCCTCGTGGAGCAGGGCCCCTGCACTGCAGCTCAGGAGCACACAGGCACCCTCCAAATCCTCTCTGCCATTTTAATATACTCAAGTTTGAGAATTCACACAAGAACGTGCAGAAATCAAATAGAAAAGAAGGGCTGCTGTGATTATAATAAAAGCTAATTTACTCACCATGCATTTGTCTACTGCTGCTGTGGAAATTGCTTTAACCAGTCCTAGCTGTGGGCTGAGAATGAAATACACTCTTTTCAAAGCTCATCAGAAGAAATAGGCATTAACGAAGCACTTTGATTTTAGAAGTAAATAAGAAAATTGGAAATTAAAGTTCCCAAAGCAACCAGAATTCTGTCATATTGTATGTGTGTATTGAAGTGAAAAATTAAAATGCACATATGCACAATGGAGGGACTTAAAGAGCTGCCGTGGAAGAGTTAACAGCACAGTACTTCTTCAGGGACAGGATTAAAGAGATTTCTGGTTTGCCCCCCACCTGGGAAAACAGCAGACCCCAAAAGAACTGAGACACAGGTCCAGAAACGCAAAGGATTTCCTTGAAAATCAGAAAAAGCATAAGGACTTGTCACCTAGACAGGTTTGAAATCTCTATTAGTACTGCTCTCCCAGCCAAATGGACTTTTCCAGAGAAAACGTTCTTCCCAACTGGACCAATTCCCATATTAATTCACATCTGATTCAGCTTTATGTGCTGCTCTTGGTGGAAAGTGGCATCACTTCTGGCAGGAGCAGATGTTTCTGCAATCACCACCGATGAACGGCGAGTTCTCAGGCACCGCGTATCTCACCCTGCTCCCTCTGCAGGGCTGCAGCTTGGGACAGGCAGATGCAGCTGTGCAGGGGAGCCATGGGATGGGAGAAATGGCAGCCAGGGTACAAACCTGGCTGTGGCCTTGAAAAATTCCCTGGCAGTGAGGAGATGCCCAGAGCCAGCTATCAAAGTGAGGTTTTGTACTTGATACCCCACTGTCATGTACTGAGCCTTGGTGTCACACTCAAGTGGGGATCTCTGAAAGGACACCAAATCACATACTGTTCCAATAATCTCAAATCTTGATTTAGTAAATCCTCTCACCCTGATTTATAATAAGTGAGTGATGATCCAAAGCCTGGATTTGTGGGATTATCCAAGGACTAACAATATATTTGTCAATGAGAGTGAACATATCTGCCACTCTCACTGTCAATTCAGGAGTTAGTTGAAAACATTATTATCCACAATGCTTTAAAGGCCAGATCAGATGAGACATCATCAATTCTTACCATGTATTTGAACAGAGATGTAATAATGTGTCACATTTAAGTAGGTGCCATAAAAATGGGAAATATCTGTGAAAATGGTAAGATATTAGCAATTAAAAGAATAAAGGAATGTTTTACAGTGACTAGTTTAAAGATCCCCCTCCTATACTTTCAGCAAGATAACTTGGCAATAAGCAGCCAGTAACATTAGGAATAAATATGTATATAGTTCTCTAGTGTAAACAGTCTTTTTGATCCAAAATCTACTTCTGTATAATACAGACAACACAAGCAACTGCTCAAGCTTCAGCCAAAAAACAAAAAAAAAGTGCAGCAGGAAAACCACTATGCTAAAATCTTTCTGCGAAAAGATTTTCACTTAAAAAAAACCAACAAAAAATGTAAATGAAATGGAATTTCTGTTATTCAGTCCAGATTTATCTGTCAACAATCTGCCACTTCCTTTGTTGAGGCTGCAAAGGCTGAACTCTATTGGAGGACCCAATTTCTCCTTGGTGGCAAATCAGCATTAGATTTGCTGTGAACAAAGCAGTTTGGGGTCCCTTTTCAGACATCTGGTAAAAGACCTCTTTGCATACCCTATTACCTGGCACAAGAGAAGAGTATTTTGCCCAGAAAAACAGAGATGGTATTAGATAGTATAAATGTATCAGCCTCCTTTTATATTTGTCACATCTACACAAACACAATAAAACATACATTATAAACATACATAAAAAGAATGGGAATGTGTGAGGAGTCAGGACACGAGGTAAGGGGCACAGCACAAAGAGCCTCTCTCTCTTTGTGCCCCTCTTCACTTGGTGCTCCAGTACCATGCAAGCCAAGCAATCCCTCATGCCCTGCCTTTCAAGTCCCTCCTGAGTGACAGTGTTTTGCAAAGGAAAGGTGGAACCACATGCTTGAGTCAGGATTCTCCCCCCTGAAACAAGAAGAAATTTGGATCATCAAAAGAAATGTAGGAAAAAAGAGGATAAACGTGTCCCATCCAGAGTTATGGCACCTTATTATCACAAAACGTACCAGAAATTTTGGGTGATGTGGATGAAACAGGGTTAACATTGGAGATGTGCTTTATTTGACTGTCCAAAGCAGTGGTGCAGTGCTGAGCAAGGGAAAAGATGGCTGGCAGGGGCACTGGGAGTTGTTTAATTAAAAGAAGCTATGTCCTGGCCAGGGCTTTGTGTTAAACAATTTGCTGTTTAAGCAACCACCTGTTCCATCAAGTTAGAGCTGGCTCTGACTGAGGAAAAACATTTAGAGACGAAGCTGAGAAGTATTCATAATTCTCCAACGCTGAAGAAACATCAAAAATTTGAAAGGACATACAGTTCTATCCATCAAAGCAGAAGATTCCATAAAATCAGTATAAAACACATTTGTTGAACGCATTTTAAATGTCAGAAAATGCACTGAGCAAGCACATTCCTGATTACAGAATAAAATGAAAGCAGTAAAGACCCTGCCAATGCTCATTCTAGCACACCCATGTGACAGAGCTCTCAGAAGTGCTGAGCTGAGGCACAGAGGGACACTCAGCCAGCACCAGCTCACAGAGCTCTGTCAGCAGCAGGGCTCAGCTGGCCCAGGGAAAGGGAGCAGGAATGAAAGCACAGCTCGGTGGGTTTACAATCCCAGCACAACAGGCAGATTAAAAAGGAGTTCTGGCCCAGGGCAGCACCACTGGAGAGATCCAGCAATAAATTATTATACCATGGCAAAGATTCCCACAACTCTGACACCGAGCACTGGGGGTCCCAAACACTCCTGCTCCCACTGCACGAGTTTTCCCCACCTGGACACCCAGACAAGCTCAGCTTTTTAAACCTTCCTACAACACCTGTGCTGCTTCTCAGTGCAGGTCCTGCCCCAGCACTATCACCACTCTTCTCATCCTTTGGCTGATTTTTGGCTGCTGATTTCCTTACCTCCTTTAATTTCTCCAAGCAAGCTGCAGGAGCTCAGGATTCCCCTGGCCTCTGGACAGCTCTCCCGGGCTCTGGGCACCAGGAGTGCCCCTCAGAGCTGGAGCAGCACAGTTCTGTCTGTCCTCACTTTCACTCAAACATATGTAGAAACACCACATTGATTAAAGAGCAGAAAATAAAGAATCTCAGAAACTGAAAATCCATTAGGCTGTGTGAATTGCTCATAAAGAATAAAAGGTAATTTGTTAATGAAGAAGAAATGAACATATCAACAATTCAATGCAAATCATCAGCCCAAGCAATTGCATTAGCTTCTCTGAATGGCAAACAACTTTTACTCTCCTCATTTTTGCTCTTTGAAGCTTTTCTTTTTAAACAACAACAAAGAAAAGACAAAGCGTGTTATTTATTCAAAGCACATAACTGCTTTTCAGAAAATGAATTTATTAGAGTGTTTTGAAAGCTCTACTGCAATTTTTACATTTACTCCAGAAAGTGAATGATGGCATGTACTGAAAAAGCTGGCTATCTAGGATGCTGAGTGGTTTATCTTACAGATACAACCCAAGCTTAAAATTAATTATTCCTCCTTTCCTTGCTGCACTCTTCTCAAGCTGCCACTTACCCTCTGGAGTAGTTCACAAGATTATTTCTTTCATCCCTTTCCTCAGTAACATCAAGACAAGGGTTATGTGTAAATACAGTGTTCTTCATAATTTTACTGTCTTTTAAAGCATCAGTTATTATTTCTATATAGGGCAGCTTTATGGCTGTTGTGAGATTTGGAAGACAATCTGGTGTGTAGGAGCAGAGAGAGTCGATGCAGCCCAGGCTGGCAGTGCCCCCTGGCACCCAGCCCTGGTGTGAGCAGTGGGGTCTGAGCTGCACAGCCCTGGCTGTAGGGCAGGAACCTCTGGGAGAGGGATTTCTGCCCCTGAGTGCTCTGCACAGAGCTCTCAGGTAGCCAGGAGAGGGATTCCTGCCCCTGAGTGCTCTGCACAGAGCTCTCAGGTAGCCAGGAGAGGGATTCCTGGTGCTGAGTGCTCTGCACAGAGCTCTCAGGTAGCCAGGAGAGGGATTCCTGGCACAGAGTGCTCTGCACAGAGCTCTCAGGTAGCCAGGAGAGGGATTCCTGGCACAGAGGGCTCTGCACAGAGCTCTCAGGTAGCCAGGAGAGGGATTCCTGCCCCTGAGTGCTCTGCACAGAGCTCTCAGGTAGCCAGGAGAGGGATTCCTGGTGCTGAGTGCTCTGCACAGAGCTCTCAGGTAGCCAGGAGAGGGATTCCTGCCCCTGAGTGCTCTGCACAGAGCTCTCAGGTAGCCAGGAGAGGGATTCCTGGCACTGAGTGCTCTGCACAGAGCTCTCAGGCAGCCAGAGCCCAGCCTGTGCCTTCCACTGCCCTGCCAGCATCACCATCCTCAGCTGGGACCTGCCCCACACCTCGGGGAAGGGAAAAACAATGACTGTCACTCTATTAGGAACGGTGAGAAGAACGACACAGACTCTCTAGGAGTCGATCAGGAGAATTTCTCTCTGGTTTATTACTTCAGGTCTTTTTTATAGACCAATACGTGAAAAGTGCAGAAAAGAAACTCTTATTGGTCAGTAAACTGACACATCACCATCATTGCTCAGTGGGGCTCACCACCCCTCGACCTTCTCTTGCCAGAAAACAAGGAACAGACAAACAGCACCTGCAAGGCTGTTCTCTATCTCTGAGGATTGTTTTAATTCCTCCTTATGAATTTCCAGGCCACTTTCCCAGGCAAGACTGAGAAAGCTACGTGGCCTGTAATTTCCACAGGCACAGTGCTCTCTGTTTCAGAGTTAGCATCCATAAATGACAGAGAAATTTCTCATATGGGAATTCATAGAAGTGAAGTGCTTCAACAATCAGTAACTTGGCTCTGTCTTTCCTCAGTCATGATACTCAATTATTTGATCACCTTTCTCTTCCAACACGCTGCCAAATCCTCCTTTTCCACCAATAATCCTGGGAAAAAGCTTCCTCAGCTTCACTTTTACAAACCCGTGCTTGTAAAATCAAATAGGAGTTACAAAGTGTGTTGCTGATGTTCATGAGGAGAATTGGAGAATTTTTTTTCTGTACAAGTGTAAAATCCATTGCTAGAAAACAAACATGACCCATTCCAGTTAACTTCTCCAGCTTTAGGGTAAAAAGTCTTTCATAGGGAATTTTCCAATATAAACTTGAGACTGGCAGATTTCTGCACCAGCCACCTGCATCTTTGGGTAGCTCAGCTGAATAGTTCTCTGTTCATCTATTTTTAATGTGCAAAGCACATTAGCAAAAGGAACAAAATGATAAATAGCAAACTATTCTTTAAAAAGGCAGAAGACGTCTCTGTCACGTACAATTCTATCAAACATTTCTCTCTTATTCTAAAATCCCCCTAAAGAACTTCTGACCAAGTATTTTAAAAAGAGGTTTGTAAATTAGATGTGACCTCTGTTTGCAATCTGATTGTGAAATTTGGTCAGAATTTCAGCCTGCCTGCTGTGCATACTAAACCACACAAAAGCAGATTTTGAAAAAGCAGTACTAGAAATTAATTGAGCTTTAATCATTCCCATGCAAGCTCTGGTAGTCGAGGTTTTACACGAAGGCTTTCAAAGCAAATGGCTTTAGAGAGGGGCTTGTGAGAGGTAAAGCTCGCTGAGACAATTCCCTCTGGAATCCCAGGGGTGTCTCCCCAGGCCCCTGTGCAGCACTCAGGAGCAGCCACGCTGCATTCCTGCACGCTCCAGGCTGCATTCCTGCAGGGCTCCAGGCTGCATTCCTGCAGGGCTCCAGGCTGCAGTCCTGCAGGGCTCCAGGCTGCAGTCCTGCAGGGCTCCAGGCTGCATTCCTGCACGGCTCCAGGCTGCATTCCTGCAGGGCTCCAGGCTGCATTCCTGCACGGCTCCAGGCTGCAAGCAGAGCTGCAGCATGCAGCACCTGCCCAGGGAACAGCCCAAGGCATGCCTGCAGCCCCTGCCTGCACAGGAGAGCAGCTCAGAAGGGATCTCCTGTGGCCCAGGACTGTAGAACACAAGAGCACTCCATGGTGACCCACCACATGGAGAATTCCAGCTCTTCCCTCCCCACAGAGGCCACTGGAGCTGGGAATGCCACAGCAACCTGTGAGCAAGCTGTCACTGCTCCTCAGCAGGGACACTCCTCACCTCCTGGTGCTTTAAAACAGAATTTATGGCTGCACAGTCACACTACCCAGAACCACTTGTGCCTTGGAAGTCCTGACACTGCATCAGAGTGCCACCAGAGCTCTACATCTGGGACAAGGCAGGGTCTGCACCTGAGTGCTCTATTCTGAAACAATGCAGAAATGCCCAAGGAAATGAAAAGGAAATAAAAGGGGTCCAGGCCACATCCTGATGCATGACACACACCAGACACTGATCTGCCCAAGCAGGCAGGTGATAATAAACAACTGACACAGGGATTAGCTGCATTCTGTCCTGACAACTTCATGAAGCCATTTCCTTAGTAGCAGCCACCAAGCACTGCACTGGCACTGTCAGTAACTCCATCTATTGGTGCCAGATTACCTTTTTTGTCTGTGTTTAATGTCTGAGATGAGATGTGATGGTGCTTTGTGACCACCATCCTGCTAAAGGCACGATGGCCTGAGCAAAGAAACCAATCCTTGAAATTATTCTCAAGGCTCTCAGAACTGGTCAAAACACACAGATGGATTTTTTTTTTCAATAGAAAATTGCAATTAATGAAATTAATTTAAAAAAAAAAGAAAAATATATACACCATATCTCACTAAAACATCTAGAACATTTGGATTAGACTACAATGTTCTCATTACAATTTTAATACACTACTGCCATTTTACAGCTTTAATCAAAATTTCAAAAATCAATTTTGATAATCCATATTGTTGAAGGTTTAATTACTAAGACAGCATGTGACAAAACCCAGTTAGAACAAAATATTCTAATTCAAAATGAAAATATGTCCAAAATGTCACAAGTCCTTAATTGTTTCTTTCATTCTAATTCACACCAGCATCTCTCAGCTTCTTGAATCTCCATCTAAGTGGAAGTTCATGTCCCATCACCAGGATCTCCCTAGAGCTAGTGAAGGTGGAGCGTGAGGCCTCCGAGTGTAAATTTCTCCTCATTTTGCAGAGCAGCTCTATTTCATTATCTTTAACATGCACAGACCCATTAGCACGGGTGGCTCACACAATCTTACCCTTCTCAAGCACAGAGGGTGATGATTGCCAGCACAGTTTTCCCCTCCTTGCACGTGCAGCAGGAAATCCCAGCGCAGGCCCTGCACACCCGCACTCCCTTTTCCCTCTCACACAGCTGGGCCTGGCCCCTGAGCCCTCCAGGCTTATCCTGCTCTCCACAGAATCCCCTCCCTTGTTCCAAGAGCCCTCTGAACAGAAACACATCCTGTCTTGTAAACTCTGTGCAAGTTTCCCTACAGAATTCATGTGTTTAGCTACGTTGTCTGTGCTACTATCATTTGTTCCAGAAGGATTCAAACTCCATTGTTCTTCTCCAGAGCAGAGCTGCTGGAAGCACTGCCAGTGCTGTTCCACACCCATTCTGTGTGCTCCCCAAAGTCCTGTGGGCTCCTGCTGGCCATGGAGGGGTTAATTCTGTTTAACATCTCAGGCTGCATGAAGAGAACCATCCTCCCTACTCACAGCACCAAAACACTGCAAGCAGCTTCCTTCATCACACAGCAGCACGAGCCCATTTTGACCCCAAGGAAACATGCTGACCCAAAACAACTGTGCAGCAAGAGCTATCCACTGCTGAAATAAGAAAAGAAACATATTTGTATGGGTTCTAGCAAAGATCAAAGGGACTGGGTGTAACTGGCTGGCTCGAAAGAAATATCCCAACCAGTCTGCCTTTCCCTCACTGCTCAGGGTTTCTTTGAAGAGGAAATGCAGTTTACCTGCACAAATCTGAAGGGAATACACTGGTACCAAGTGGTGAGCAGGACGGGGCTTTAAGATCCCCAGAGAGGCAGGGAGGCTTCTCCTGTCCCAGCAGCGGTGCCATGAGGGTGCTGCAGGAGGGAGCTGTGCCCAGGGCTCGGCACCACACGCTGGGCTGAGCCCCTGATGCCTGCAGAGGCTGCCTGGAACAGAGCTAGACAGAGGTAAAGGAAAATATAAATAAAATAAAGTGGGTATTTATTAAAGACCTTCCAAGGATACACCCTGAGCAGTGCAAGAGCCCAGCCGTGGCTCCAGCCAAGATGGGCACCCTGTCAGGAGTTTTCCCACTTGTGTAAGTTCTGGTTCATTTCCATACTGGGGTTAATTGTCCAATTCCAGCTCCAGGTGATGCAGTCCCATCCTCCCAGACTGCTCTCCTCAATTCACTGATGTTAACACTTCTTGGGCCCAAAGCTGCAGTGGTGTCCTTGGTTCTGGGGCTGCAGGAGGATTGTTGTGTGTGCCTGAGCTGTGAACAGAACCTGCTGACACCCTGTATGAAGTTCAGAGTTACACACTAATGCAGTACAGAATCTGGAAAACACAAAACCTAAAACTTCAGGCATCAGCCTGGACACCTGAACCTGTGAAACACCTCCCCAGGGCAGGAGAGCAGCGCTCAGGGCACCTCCAAAAATACCAGGGCTTTACCCCCAGCAGGATGTGGCTCTGCAAACTGCTCTGCTCACCCTGGGGGCTGCCTGCACACCTCTGACACGGTGACTGCCCCTTGAAACCCTGCCAGGACAGCTCATTAGAGCAGCACTGAGGAGTGCAAAGGACAGCCTAACTACCAACAAACCATCACTTCAGATTCCCAGTGCCTGGCCTGGATTCTGGAGTTAATATTAAACTGGCCAAGTGATGCTTCCCTGCCCTGAAAAATTCGCAGTCCTATGTTGGAGTCTGAGGCACAGATTGTGCCCTCATCTCTGATATCCAAGAAAACACTGAATTTCACATAACACCCTGAAAACAACTGTTAAATAGAAAAACTAAAAGTGTGTGTGGATTAGTGTTTTCTTAAGTCACTGGGTGAAAAAGTTGGAGTTTAGAGTTTAAACTAGTTTAGAAAGCAGAAGGCAAGATGGAGGATTCAGGGTGTTGTCTCTTGTCCTTCTTTCTTCTTCATCTTCTTCTTCTAGAGGTTTTTGGGTAGTAGTAGGTGATTAGATAGAGAGTGCCACAGTGCAGCACACAGGTGATGGGTCATTGGGTCACTAAGAAAAATAATTAACGTGTCTATTGTTAATTGGATAAGAATAAGTATAAAGATAAAAGAACTGCGTATTTCAGGGCCATTTTCTGCTATTAAAG
Organism: Poecile atricapillus; assembly: GCF_030490865.1. NCBI lineage: Eukaryota > Metazoa > Chordata > Aves > Passeriformes > Paridae > Poecile > Poecile atricapillus. The sequence continues at coordinate 3,942,373 of NC_081254.1, forward strand.
CCAACTTGAGCCAGGCTATGGGGGGTTGAATTTGTGCAAAAAGTCCAGGGCAGGGAAGACTTGCCAAGTCTTTTAATTATATATGAATAAACACAAGAAACAAGAATCAAATGAGCCTTTGGAGAATCTGAAACAGAACTGAGATAAGGGAGACTCCTTGTGAGGGAGTATCCCAAGGGGCTCAGCCCTGGAGAAACCAAAATCCCACAGCAATAAATAATACAAGTAGTAGAAGAGCAACAAGTAATACAACATCCTAAATGGAAGAATTGTTTCACTTTGGACAATTTAATACACAAACAGCCTGCCTGAGTGCCACACAAATGTCACAGCAGCAGAGCAGTCGATATGCATAGCAGAAATATTTTAACAAGTGCAGATAGTAATACATCTTAGAAATAAAAAAAATCTAGCATGTACTGATATCCTGCTTGGGAATGTAATACTGCTTTTTTCCTCAAGAATTACACAGTGATAAAATGTAATATGAAGGCCTGTCAAAGAGGGAAATAAGTTAAAAAATATAATTTTTTTCATAAGCATCAATATCAAACAATGTATGTACAGGATGTTATGGTTAAGAAAAAGAAACAATCTATTATTACTATAAAATTATTAAAACATATTAATTTTTATAATTAAAATTATAAAATAACAATTTTTTATCAGTCAGGTATATACAGTAACCTCATTAAGAACCTTTACTAAGAACTGGTTGATCAGTACATCCCATGCTCCCCATCCATGAAATTTATAAATTATATTAAGCCCTGCTCTTGCTTTTCAAGCTGTGTCTGGTATTAGTCTTCTGTTGTAGTATCATTCAATTTTTAACCAACATCTTTCTTTAATTTACTTAAATAATTAAACAGAGCCTATTCACTAATGTAATTGGAAATATTTCATTCAGAAGAGTTTTATAAAATTATATTATTCTGCAGAAGTAAACAAAAACCATAACAAATTATCATTTCATGGTAAAGCCCAAGAACCGAGTCTGATAAAGCAGTATTCTATTTAAACATTAAATGTACGTTTCACTTTTCTCTTAGATATATTCTTTTGTATTAAATTGTTGACTTTTCAGTTAGGATTTTTTGGTTTAAATTCTTCCATGTGTTGAGTGTTTCTCCCAACAGCCATTAGGAAGTCTCTTCTCTCTGGGTGAACACACCATTTCTCCTACCACTAACAAAGAATGAGGACTTGATTCCAAGGACAGCCTCTGCCAAAACTGCAGAAGCATTTTGGCATCATTCAAAGGGCTTTTTTAAGATATATGAAAATGCTCTTGTTCCAACAATTAGAAAATATCAATATGCTGGTGATTCTACTAAAGAGCAATGGTAGCTATATGGCAAATTGGTCTTTTGCCTATTTTTATTATTCTTTGAATAGATTATCATCCACTCCTCTGAGAGCAACACAAACCCACCTCACAGAACAAAGGGAGGAAGGATGTGAGAAGAAAACCTGGAATTCTGTGCAGCATACATTACATTTGCAATGAGAACAGCTGCACTACACAGTGCAAAATAGACTTTGGATACAAAACACTGCCTGCAATAAACAAACCATTTCAGTTTCAGCAAATTATTAAATCCCAAGGGAATCTGTCTGTATCCTTCAACTAATTCAAAGATTTACATGCAAAACTGGGCATGTGGGGCACATCTGGATTTGAGTCAGGTACTTCAAGGGACTTTGAGACCATAAAAATCAGCAAATGGATTAAAGCAGTCTCAGTATAGGCTTTCCATCTCTGACAGGTACACCTGGATTAGTCACTGGAAGAATATTACTCATATTTTAAGCTGATTCAGGCTGTCAGTGTTAGATATTTAAATAATTTGGAGAACACTGTGCACAAAGCAACACTACTCCATAGAAACAAACTGTTTGAAATGTAGAGAGGAATTTCTATTGCAACACGCCTGGGACTGAAATCCAAACCCCAGGATTAACACCCTCATTGTTTCCTGTGCCCAAAGAGGCACTTTGAAGTTATGCCTTTAAATGATTGCACACACCAGACAGCTCCAGGCGTGCTTTGGCTCAGCACAGCACCACGAAACGCAGCAGGACACAGAGGTGAAGGGGGACTGAGGGATGGAGGGGCATTGTTTGTGTTTCTAAACCCTTCTCACACACTTCCTAAGGCCCCAGGGTTTGAGATTTACATGAGAATATCCCTGATGCTGTATCACTGACCACTGGATGCCTCAAATTCCCTGGCAGCCAGCTGGGAGTGCTGTGATAGCAGCAGAGCAATGGGACTGCAGTCCCCTGCAGCAGATGAGGAACATCCTGCCTGACACACGCCAAGCTAATGAAATTCAGCAGGGCTGCATCTGCAGGATGGGCTTTGCCAGCACACCTCTGCCAGAACAGTGTGACAGGATTCTGTCAGCTGCAGGTGGCACAGGAAAATCTCTCCTCCAGACATATCAGGAGAAAAGCATTGAAAAGATCAGCTTTTCATTGGTTTTTTGTGGGTTTTTTAATTGTTACCCCGTGTTAATCTCAAGGTATCTGTAATACAGAATACAAATGAAATGCATAGTTTGTTTTCAACTCAGTTTCTACATGCTAGATTTTGGGAAAATCAAGCTAGCAGAGTAAATAAGGCCTCCTCTTGCTCTCAGACACAATACAAGTCCCTCTTCCTTCCAGAATTACCAATCTTGTGGCCCTGGCCTATGATATGGCAGGGAAATGCACTTGATCAGAACACTCATCTCATTAGGTGAGCCACAGCTGGCTCCAGCCTTTGCACAGCCCCAAACCACAATCACAGCAGAACTGGCTCAGTATCAAGGGCTGACAACTAATAGTCAAAATTCAGAACCACGCTGTGTGGTTGCACTGATTGTCTCAGCACCACCAGACTCTCCTGTAGCCGAAATATCTGCTGTATTTTGGGATACAGCACTTAAGAGAGCATCAGGGCACCTCAGTGAAAGCAGCCAAAGAGACAGCGTGGACTGCAAGGAAGAACAAAGGTGAATGAGATAATGGCAGCCAACATCAATATAACTGGAAGATGGAGAGCTCACACAAATTATTCATATGGTCAGTAATAAGAAGGATTCTTCCTCCCTAAGACAGAAATAGAGTGAAAGCTATAAAACTGAGCAAGTAAGAAAGATTAAGGTTTGGAAAGTAAGAGAGAGAAAGGGCAAAGTGTAAAAAGGAAGATGTTGACATCATCATTTTGTCAAGTTCCTTGGTATTTTCTAAACCCCCTCTTACTGGGGTTTTAATAACTTCAGCTCTCACTAAATTTCAAACTTAGCCTTCCTAGTTAGATACACAAACTATACAAAATGAAAAGTAAAGAACCAGCTAAAGATTGTATCAATAAAAACACCTTCCTTTTCTCAAGGTAAACTCATGATCTGTGGAGTCTGGGTTGAGGTTCTGAATATTCAGAGTAGCTAATACTTCAACTGCTGGTTCATTCAGTGTTGTTTATTCTGCTGCTGGTTTATTTCTCTGTAAACAAGCCTGATGAAAAGTAATGAGATTGCCTGTTACAGTACTTAGGGGATATGAAAATTGCCTATTACATTAAAATAATTAGAGAAGAAAATAAGATCATATTAACCGCACTCTACAGAAGCCTACCCAAGGTATGCAAACCCATCCTCTGTGGAACACAAGAAATTCTACTTAGAGCCCACCCATGGCCCAAAAAGTTCAACCATCAACCAAACCAGGAACAATTAGTAAAAATCTGTGCAGATAACTGCAGCTGGTGCTGTAAATGATTGGAGAGTGCACCTGGCAGTGGGGTTCAGTGGGTTTTGCTGGTTATGAGAAATACCTGATTACCATGCACAGACCTTGCTCTCCAAAACACAAAATGTGCCCTTGGGTTTGGGGAAGATTTGCTGCAGGACCAAACCTCAGGCTCTTTAACTGAACAAGGCACCCTGATGTTCAACTAGCCTGGCATGGACAAGTTTAGAACAACTTTTATTCACTGCTTCTTCTACTTTGTGATCCAAGAGGTTTTGATTTAAGGGAGACAGACCTCCCCTAAGCATGAAACAAACCTGGAATGTAAATCCAATTAATTTCTTTGGTTTTCCTCTTAGCATTCTAGAACTTTCAGAGAAGGGGGGTGCAAGGGCCTTTTCCAGGGTCTGTCCACACGAGTTACCAAACATACAAACACACATTACCTACACATGTGGCTTAAACACACCTTCTCTGAGACTTCTCTACAAATTCACTTTTCAAAGGTGTCTTTCTTCATTTTTTATTCTTACAATTCCCTCATATTTTAAGCTGACCTACTGATTGCTCAGGAGAGAATTTTAACTAGGATATAGAATGATGCTCAGGTTCTCCAAGCTGCAACAAACCTTACAAAGACAAAAGACAGCTGGTTGTGTGTTTTTATTAGGCACCACTTGGATTGGAGTCCATAATATATCCAGCATCTAAAGTAAAAGCTTTATCTGTGTTGATTCACTTGTAGTCCCACAAAGGTCAGCACTGCTGTTTTTAAATGATACCTCAGTAATTATGCCTTCAGAGCCTAGCTAATAAACACCAAGTTTTGCATACAAATTAAAAACAAATGAGAAGCCTAAAAAGGTTAGTGCTCAGTTAGATATGGATCCAATTGTAATAACATTGTAAAGTTACTTTAGGATAATGCACACCTCTATTAAATATTATGAGCCATATTTCAAGCAACTGAATTAATTAATTTTTATTTAGTCACACACTCTCATACCTACTTCCTTAATTCACTTTACTACACTAGAACTTGAAGGACTGCTATTAAAAAGAAACAAAAATTCAAATTAATTGTTCAAATTAAAAACAAAACCAAATCAACCAACAAATAAAATCAAGCAAAGAAATCCACACAGACAAATTAAAAAAAAAAAAAAAAAAGGCAAGGAGATGTTTGTCAGGGAGAAGAGTTCTTATAATTTGTTCATTTTTCTAACATCACTAGCAAGCACAAGTGTCTAACTGAAAAAATGGGGGAAAAATGTAATACTTACTCCTTTTTCAGAGCCAAGCATGCAATTAGAGCTAATCAAGACACAAGTTGTTCTCATCTTACAAATGTCACATTCTTTGCAGGAAGGAAAGATCTTAAGCGAATATCACCCTGTTCAACTTTTAGGAAAATTAACAACATGCAAGACAAAATGTCCAGCACCTAGGAAACCATGGCTCATTATGTCTGAGCCTGAACCCCAGTGGACTGAATCAGTGAAATACAAAACCTTTTCCTTCTGCTTTCTCCTCTTCCTTATCATCTTAAAATGAAGAAGAGAGGGTTTAGCAGCTGTTAGCAGCTGTTTGCTCTGGCATTTCAAAAACTGGTGAAGGTGGCTGTCAAAATTAGTATTGCAAACTGCTGAATTTTTTTTTTTTTTTAATTCCTTCTACTTTAAGACATTACAAAAACAAAAAAAATAAATAGAAATAGCCTGGTTGTCCCATGGAACCTATCAGTGGTTAAATGCTCTCTGCACTCTCTTCCAGCTCTCAGAAAACACCAGTTTACTGTTCAAGTGTCCAACATTCAAAGCAAAGCTTCAGAAATTCTGGTCTTTGTTTGTCAAGGTGATTTTTACTTTCTAATGCCATCCTGCCTTTCCTAGGGAATGTGCTGCACCACAAATTACTGAAAAGTCATGTTGAATACTGAACAGAAAAGATTCCTCTTCAGATGGACTGTAATTCTAATCATGCACTCAGTAAAGATATTTTTTAGTATCAATACAAGCCATGGGCATTCAGCCACTGAAACAACTGGAGTTCAGACACAGCAGCTGCTTCAGTAAGAGGTTTTATTTTGTTTTACTGCCTGAGAGACACTGGGTCCTCCTCTTAGAGTGACTCAGTGATGGTTTATGAGTCTGAAGAGGTTTTCAGGTTTCTCACCTGCCCTTTGCTGCCCCACTCAGGGCTTTCCCTGCCAGGGATGTGCCATTTAGCCAGACACAGCAGTGAAGGGAGGGCACAAAAAACCTGGTTGGGTTCAGCTGTGCCTCACAATGTGGGACCCCAAGTTAACCACAGATGAACAGGTTAGAATAGAAAACCTGCCAAAGCCAAGCAGGACCCGTGAAACATTCCACAAATGTGTACCAGAAAAAAAGCAAAGAGTTCCTCAGTACTGAAAATTTGTGCAACATCTGGACAGGTGTGCCCTTTGAAAAGAAAACACAATTCTCCCTCACCAAGAGGGCATCAACATTTGTGTGAAGAACCATTTTGCTGTTCAGTGAAAGCTATTCTTGCTGCCCATACTTTTGGCAGGTTTTCAATTAATTTTCATTATTTTAATAATTTAAATAATTTAAAATAAAATTATTTCAATTAAGCCTGAACTGAGTAGAAGATGAGTTTCAGAGAAGCAAGAAAAAGCCTGGAAAATCTTTGCCTTTGCATTCAATTGATCCATGCCACTGACAAGGAAAACTGGCTGAGCTGCCAGCCATCCCCAGGATGTCTTGTGCCCAAGTTCCCACCAGCTGATCCAACAATGCCCTGTCCTTTACCAGGCTTTCCAAACTCAGCCTTGGAAAGGCTGAAATACACAAAAGAACCACTCAAGAACCGAGCAGTTTGAAGGAAAACTGAGTGGTTGGAGATTCCTGCAGCTTTTTTTCAGCACTTTCAAGGGACAAAAATTCAACCCCAGGCACTCACTGCCTTCCAGTGTGGCCTCCTCACAGGGTATAGAAATTACCACAAAAAGTAACTTCTGCTAGCTCTATCCCCACAGCTGAATTACTTCTTGGTAGGGAAGCCAGAAGGATCTGAACTCCAAATCCAAGACTGTCACAAATTGACTCTTAACAGATTTATCTGCCCCTTTAACAGAAGTTTAAGGATCTCCCTTGTTTCACAGGGCAGTGGTTTAAAGTAAATAAGTGCTTGAAGAGGCAGACAGTGAAAGAAAAGGGACAAGATGATAATCAGACAGGTATTTTCTTTTCATATCTGGCTATCAGACAGCTCTAGGGCATTCCAGAGAGAAATTAAGGGACTTGTTACATGCAAGACCTGCCTAAATCACTTCTATTGCTTCCATCTTTCAGCTCATTTTATTCTCCAGTTTCAGTGTGGTTTTCTTATTTCCATCCCTCCTTTTCATGATCATCTCTTTTCCAGCTCTATTTCTGTCATCTTTGTGGAAAATATTCCATTGCCCTATCGTAATTTCCCATCATAACATTCTCAAGCCACTCCAGATCTGTGCTGTCCCCTTGTGCCTTTCTTTTCCAAGTTTTCATTCTCAGGATTCTGTGGCTGAGTCTTGAAATCGCCCCAAGAGATCTGAACACCCCATGTCCATGAAATCTAACAAAATACCAAAGTCCTTAGGCTGCAAATATTGCCTCTAATTCTAAACACAATGCAATCAGAAAAAAATGCAATTTTGTGTCTTATGAAAGCGCAGCCAAGGTCAAGCAATCAGATCAGAACACAGGCACAGCAGCAGAAGCTTAATAAATTCTGTAAGGCCTTTGCAAGAACCTTTTCCCATCTTTGCTGAGATATTCATCTGGAGCTGTGAGCGTTCCCCTCCCCAGCCAATTCACATCTGTTTGGAAGCAAACACACTTCTGCAGGCTGGAGAAAATAACCCATTTCCTGCAGATCCCTGTAATTGCTACAGAGAGACCAGACCCAAATTATCTGCCTCTTTTTATTTTTAAGAAATAAAAAAAAAAGTAATTTTCTTTTTTTTTTTTAGTCTGTGGTAACTTTTCAACTGCCACTGATGATCAAAAGAGAAATTAAAAATAAAGAAATTAAATAAAATAAATAAAAATCAATATTCCAAACACCAGACTACATTCTTTTCAGGACTGAACAGAATTATTTTTTAAAAAATTCTGATATGCCATACAGTTTTATAAGTAGAAACTTTTAGCTGCACTTTCCATGTAAAGTAAGTCTAGAGCTTTACATTCCTCGACTGAAAAGACAGAGGGTTGTGGGAACTTCCCCCTCACTGCACAGAAATTCAATACTATGAATGAAATTCAGCTTGCAGAAGAGATGCTTGAATAGAAACTGCAATTTTAAGGCTTCTGAAGCGTAAATCTAAGATAAGCTGGGGCATTCTGATGCTCGTCTGAACCTGAACTCCAAACAATATGAAGCTCCCGTGTTGCTGGTGATTAAACACTGCAGTGGGTTTTACTCCAGAACTGCTGTCAGAGATGAGAACTCAGCATTCCAATTGCTGGGATTTTATTAGGTTATTTATTCATTTCAAAGAACAGGAGGTTCTTCATGACTAGAAATTTCATTGAGGCACATCCCCTGAGAAATGAAAGCAGGAAGGAAAGCTGCACAGGAAGATACAAACAGGGATGTTCCCTGTTTAATTGCAATGCCAGGAGGGTTGAGGTCTCCTTCCCCAAGCAGGAGTATCTCACCTGTATTTCCAAGCAGACCACAGGTTCCACAGCCAGTGACAAATTCAAGCCACTCACTTGAAAAGGCACTCAATGAGTGATTAGAGCTGAGGTTAATTACATTCTAAAGATAATTGAAGTTGAATCCCATCTGAATCTTCTCAAATGCATCCAAGTGCACGCACAGCCCTGGCCCTGAGATTGGCAGGGGTGGGCAGGGTTTGGGTGTTGTAATGCAGTTAGGAAAAATGGTATGACCTAAAAAATGTACCCCCGAAAATGTAGAATTTTAAGTTTCTTCTCCTTATCTTGTTCTCCCCAGTTCCCCTTATTGGTTGTGTAAATTCCTCCACCCTTTCCTCCTGCCTTCAAAAAGGAGTGTTCATCCATACCTCTTCCTCTTTCCCTCCTGCCACCTCACCCCAAAGGATCCCAAGAAATCAAGCTGTGGCTGCCATCTCAGCAAAGGGCAAGAGCTCGTTTTTAGGTTCTTCTTTGGGAAGCTAATCTCTCTCCCCTGTGTCCCTGGCTGCTGAGGGGGAGGAGGTGTGGCAGAGCGAGAGGGGACATTAGGAATTATCGCAGAGGGGTACAGAGAGCAGCTCCAGCAGCACTCACTCACTGGGTAACCGCGCCATTCTCCGCTTTGCTCCCGCCGCAGATCCCGCTGTCCATGAACGTGTCGACGTTCCTGGCCTATGACCAGCCCACGCTGAGCTACTGCGGGGTGCACCACGAGCTGCTGGCCCAGCAAGGCTACGAGAGCGGGCGAGACGAGGCTGCGGGCGCGGGGCTGGAGCCAGAGCTGGACCTGAGCACAATCACCACGGCGGCGCGCAGCAAGGAGCACGGCCAGCCGCTGCCCTAGGGACACCCGTGTCCCCAGCCCTCTGCTAATTAAAAGCGAATCACAAAGATTAATTGCTTCCGGTCTACAGTTTGTAATTAGTTCCGTTGTGCAGTATTTTTTTGACTTCAGAGTATGACCCTTGAAGTGAGTCTTTTTCAAAACTCATCCTACCTACCTGTATAAACTGTACAGATGTAATGTATTTTTCATATTGTAAAGTTTCAATTACCGAGAACGACTGGTATGTACAGTACCATAATTTAATTACATCTTCCTTTACGAGCTTCAGTTTCTAAAGCTTCAAATTAACAAAAGTTACTTCTTGTGTTATTAAGTTACTCTGTTTTGTAGGGATCATTTTGTTACTGCTTTTGTGCCCAGACAACTTTAATCTAAAATTCTGTCCTTTGCAGAATATGCACCATTTTTACTGTGTTTAATGTGTAGAATTTTATCTACTGCTTCCAGAGGGAGGGTTTAACTATTCAAACTTCTAGGAAATTCTTGAAAAATATAGCCAAGTTTTCCTAGAAATCAGAATTTTAAAAAAGAAAAAAAAATATTATTCTCCTCAAACTAACCTGTTGCCTTGAAATACAGCCTGATTTTTAAAAACAAAGCTTGGTTATGCAACTATTAGTCAAGGCTGATGATATTTTATTAAGTCTCACTGTTCTGCAAGACAATACAGGGCAGGAGACTTCAACAGGCAGCTATGAGATCTGCTGTGAGAGTCTGCCAAATCAGGCATTTGTATTTCTGCTCAAACACAAATGGGTCCAAACCTGCTTCTGTCTCAGGCAGCTGCTGACAGAACAGTTATTTCTGTTATTAACAGGCAACAGAAACAAGCCCTTGTGCCACTCCTAGAATGCAAAATGCTACTCAAAAGAAACATCCACTTGCTGACAAATGCAGTGATTCGGAACAAATGGTCAAAGTTTGAATCCTTTAACATTATAATAAAGCAAACAGAGAAAAAAACCCCCCAGAATCTTTAAAGAAAAAAAAAATTAATGTAGTGTTAAGTCTTTAACAATTACTACATTGCTTATTTGTCTCTCATTTAATATCTGGATTGAAGCATTCTTATATCCCATTCTTTGGTTTTAAATCTTCCAAACTTCTCAATACTGTATGAGAGTAACTTTTTATACCACTACCCACTACCCTGTAATCATAAAAGATTACAGAAATTAGGAAGACATTCTATCATGCTGACTCTGTGAAAAACAAAATGGGAACACGAGCCTTCCAAAATATAGGAAAAAAAAAGTTTCATATGGTGAAGCAACTTTTTTATAATAAAGAGAAATTATATAACCACAAATCTATTTTTCTGGATCTTTATCCCACCATACTTTCATGTAGCTTCAAAGCAGATGACTGAATTTTAAAATTATAGGGCAACTGTTTGTACAAAACAAGGTGAACAGAATGAAAATTGGCTTCAAAAATTGGTAACTAATCAATCTACATTCAGTGCCTGTTAAGTGGAAACAATGTGTCAAAAGAGAACACATTGTACTGTTTATTTATTAGCACTTAGATTTTGTAACATATTTTGCATAAATTATTTCCTCTCCGAAACATTAACTGTCTTTTTAAGACACTTCTTAAACCTTCACGCTCCAGTTCTGTGTTTCTTCGCTACACTGGTTTTTGAATGTGTGGTCACCTTCAACAGAGCTGGAATTTTCCTACCCAGAGTTTGGAAATAGTTTTGTTAATTGTCCACTGCCAACAAACACGAGGGAGTTGCTCTGGAGCCCGGTGGCTTTGGGGCTGCAGGAGAAAATCACCTGAACCAATCTACAGCAGCTCTTCAGGTTTAATGTTTTGGAGCAGGCCTGAGCTGGAAGGAGCAAATATCACCCTCCCAAAATGTCATTTCAGCTGCTCTTCCTCTGTCCTTCCCGTTCTGTACTTCCACCCCCTGCCCTCAGGTATTTGTGGTGTGTGAACAAGGACCTGGCACTAACTGCAGGGTTCCATGTATTTTATGGAGAACTGTACACCACGAGCGTTCCCAGCGCTGGACACCGGTGACTTCAGACAGGGAAACATGAGAAAGTATTTTCTTATGCAGAGACACAACACGTTTTTGATGTAGCTGCTAAAAGAGGCACAGCTGGGTGAATATTCCCATACACACCAACATTTCCCCTTTTCCTCAGTGATACATCAAAAACTCCCAGTTCCAGACCCAGATGTCACAGGAGAAAGGGTAGAAGCAGAGTCACAGAACTGGCCCCTCACAGATTCCTCATGCTCTCACAGTCACTTCCCAGGCATCTGAAGCTCCAGGCTCTCTGCAAGCCCAGCAGGCCACTCCAGCTCTGCAGGATGGATCCAGCATCCCAGGGCCCAGAGCAGCAGGGGGTGTGTGCTCACCCCACTCCCAGACTGTTAAAACACACCTTTCTCTAAGAATTCAGTGCACACCCTTTTTTTTATAGCCTGAAACGTGTTATCAGCAAGATGGATGTCTTCAAGAAAGCCAGATGGCAGGTAAGTACCTTCTCTAAAAGATCCTCACCATGAAAAATCCTAAAAGGTTTGGCTACCCCAGACCCAGAGTGACTCCTGAACCCTGACCTGTGTACCTCTGCTTGCTGACAGGCCGTGCCCAGCTGTGCTCAGATTCTGCCTGCACAGGACCACAAAATGCTCTCAGTCCATGGGCAAACCAAAAATTTTTAATGGAGTTAATAAAGCTCCAGCCTTGCAGCCAAGCTGGCAAGAAGAAAGGAGTCTGTGGATTCCAGTGCTTAATAAAAGGTTTTACACTTTGGTGTAGCCTTTGTAGCCTTTCCCTTTGCAGTAAGAGCCACACGCCAGGAATGGAGGGAGCCAGCAGCACCCAGCTCTGTCTCAGCTGAGTGGCCATACCCTGGTAGCTCCTTTTACCAAAAAAAAGGCTGGGGAAAGTCATCAAGCTTGAAAAATACAGGCTGAGAGACAATATAACCTCTAGCAATAAAAAACCCCAGACAATTTTTACAGTAAGCCTAGGTCCAAGCAATTCCCACCATCATCCATCAGTGGATCACGCTTGTACGTGGCTCAAACACCCATTAGCAAAGCAAGCCCAAGCATCTGACTGGAGGTCCTGTCTAGGGAAGGGGGTGTAGAGAAAGATTAATGATTAATTTGACAAATTTCTGCATGTATCTCAAGACAGTAAATTTAAAAAAAAAATACATTCATCTATACAAGAAAGCAAATGAGTGCTTCAATTAAAAAGTTATGAAAATTTGCAGTACAAACTATTCTCAAGGGATCTGAGAGCTATCACTAACATAAACCCCCCCCAAAATATATGCAGTTTTCAGACACACATCGTAAATATCACACTTCTTTTGGCAGCACACAACACATGGAAAATGCCAGCCTCAGAATCTGTGTACCAGGCTTGCTCTACTCAGAGTCCCTCCATTTCTCTCTTTCTCTCTCAAGGCATGTTTTATCTCTTATTATTTCCAATCCTCAGACTGGACACGAGAACAGAAGTTGTGTAAAAACCGTAACATGAAGGCTAAAAAAGCCAAAACTGAAGTGCAAGGGCAACACCATGACCTGAGTGATAAGCCAGGATTCTGGTGTCACTGACCTGTAACAAATTCTGGATATTGTCTGCAAAGATGGGGAATGTAATTAATGCCATGATCATCTACAGTGTCACACGCCAGCAGCTGGATTTGGTTCCCAGCTGGGGTAGCAGAAATGGTGAAAAGGCACAGCTTTACTCATATCCTGCAGCCTGATCCTCCTCTCTTGAGGGAAAGATCGTTCTGCTCCACACTTTTTGCACAGGTCCCAGGGGCTGGGGCTTCCTAGAGGCAAATTTAACCCATAAAGGCTGAGTATAATAATGGCTCCACTCAGGCACATCACAGGAATACCTGTCTTGATAGGATATTTGTGGCTGGGTTCTTTTCCCCTTGGACTGAGACTGATGAGAGGGAGGCAGTTTTCTCCTGTTCAGACTCGGTTGTTTATTCTTTTATCTACATTACATATATACAAAGCACAAGGAGCTACGTGCACTAAGATAGAAAGGTGCAAAATGGCCAGCAAAGATCTTCTTCAACGTTTCTTATATGCCCATTTACCCAATTAACAGATGCCAACTAAATTATTTTTCTTAGTGACCCAATGGCCCAACACCTGAGTGCTGCACTGCAACATTCTTTATCCAATCACCTAAAACCTACCTACCACCCAAAAACCTCTAGAAGAAGAAGATGAAGGAAGTAGGACAAGAGACAACACCCTGAAACCTCCATCTTGTCTTCTGCTCTCTAAACTACTTTAAACTCCAAACTTTAACTTTTTCACCCAGTGACTTAAGAAAACTCTCTAATTTACACTCACACTTTTAGTTTTTCTATTTAACTTCAGCAGTTGTTTTCAGGGTGTGATGTGAAATTCAGTGTTTTCTTGGATATCAGAGATAAGGGCACACTCTCTGTGCCTCTGACTCCAGCAAACACCCAGCCTTGACAGCCTGCCTGGCACAGCAGCTGAGACATTGAACCCAAAGAATCCAGACCAAAGCACAGAGCTGGTTTCCCTGGGAAGCCCCCAGAGATCCCAGCTCTCTGCAGATCAGGGACCTGCTGAGCCAAACCCCAGTCCCTCTCTGAAGTGCACACAGCTTCCTCGAAGCCACAGCCCGTGCTAACATTTACAGCTGCTGCAGCAAGGACGTCTACTTCAACAAGAAAAGCTGCCTCTTCCTGTTCTGGCAGCAAGGAATGATTTCCATTTTCAACACAGAACTAGGTGTAATTTTCAACCAGGACTATGGTGTAATTAATAATGACACACTGCCAACTTCCAGGGAGCATGATTAACATCCACTCGGTCACCTGGAGGGCAGATCTCATCCAAAACCCTGAGATTTCTCTTAGGGAGGGTGGGGGAGTGCCTATCTTACAATCCAGATTCAGCTAACCAGAAAGGAGAAATACTTTTTCCCAGCTTTCTCAAATCCATCACAATAGCAAACAAACAATAGAAGTACAGCAAACATTTTTCAGCACAGAAGGATCCTTATGAAGCTCTAATAGGTACAAGTTTGACCATAATGATCCATACTTAAAAGCAGATGTTTCTTAAATTCCTCAAAAAAATTCTAACATTTGAGGGAATTAATAGCTCTATTAAAAAATAACAAGGTCAGGTTCCATTTTATTGTTCTACCTAATTACAGAACCTGATTAATTTCAGTTATAAAGTTTCAGAATAAGGTGAACATAATCAGAGATCATGATTAATGTTATTCTAACGAGCTCCCAAGAAATTAACATTTTAGCACTACAACTTTGCCAAGAATTTTTATGTAAGCTGAAGTGCGGCGTGTGCAAGTGTGAAAATCCCACATGGCACCGAGCTTCTGTTCTACTCCATCACCATCAATTTGGTATGTAAATGACCTGCTCTGAGAGCTGCCTCGTTAGGTGGCAACCACAAATGAGCTGGTGACACACAGCTCAGCACCCCCAGCCCTGTGACAGTAAAGCTCCCATACATCCTGACAGGGGACACTTCTGAGTGCCACCACAGCAGATGTAACACTAATAATGTACAAATGAGCAGTAATTAGTGTAGCTTTGGATTAACAGTACTGTGTGATGATTACCTTATTAATTGCTCTAGGTCAGCTGACACGAACAGGATGGATGATCTCCTAATAAACACCTAATAAACACCAGAATTCAGTGTGCACTCACACAGGAGTATGTTCCTTCCAGCTTTCAGAGACAGTAT
This sequence comes from Poecile atricapillus, assembly GCF_030490865.1. Classification (NCBI taxonomy): domain Eukaryota; kingdom Metazoa; phylum Chordata; class Aves; order Passeriformes; family Paridae; genus Poecile; species Poecile atricapillus. The sequence continues at coordinate 3,957,406 of NC_081254.1, forward strand.
TTCCCACTTTGCATTCCCTAAGAAACAGACTTTTAAGGTGGATGCATTTCAGCAATAGTTCTATCTACAGTCTAATCATAAAATGAAATGTATTTCAAAGCCCAATAATTTAAACATTGTTATACACTAATTCTGTGTTTCTTAGAGAACAAAACCTCATCAACTTTTGCTGAGAATACTCATTAAAAGAAAATGATGTGTCTCCACAGCACTGTGCACTTCAATAATTTCAGTAGTTTTATACAAGAGTGTGTCATAAATGAGGCATGGAAAGTCATTAACTGAACAATTCATATTGAATCGTTTGTTGTAATTTATGCTTTCAAAAGAAATAATGAAAGTGATTTATTTTTCTAGTAACGATGATGCACCTCCCTTTTATGTCTGGCTGTTGGTAACTTCATTATTAAAGAACCTGTAAACTTGCACAATTAGTCCAGCCTCCACTGCCCAAAAGCCTAATTCTTATTGTCAAGAAAGGAAAAAATACAGCTAATAATGGTGTATCTGAATATGTAAATAGCATTTGTGAACAAGATTTATTTTTCTCTTCTGCTTCAGCACTACCTAGACAGTTCATGCTTGTCTTTGCTTTCTCAGCCTTGCTCTTTCTCCAAAGCCTGGCTGTGACAATGGAGGCTGCCAGCAGTAAAAGAGAACTCTTCAGATCCTGGAGGGAAATTCCTCTCAGGTATCCACCTCCAGAGCTCAGCAGCTTTGCTGCCAGCCAAGCACATGCTGAAGCTTGTCTGACTCCTTCCCTTCATCGCTAGCTCTTGCAAATATACATTCATAAATACAACAATGCTAGAATATGCTAATAAAAATCAACCTTTTCTTTTTTTTACATTCTAGCACTACACAAGGTGATGTAAAGTTTTGGTTTTTTTATAATCTCTTTGCAGAAATTATAAAAATCTCTAAAAACTAAAAACACAGCTAAAGCCGTGAAGAGATATGACTAACAACTGTCATGAGCTGCCCTAATCCCACCTTTATTGAGTGATTAGAACAGAAACTCTAGAAGTTTCTGGAAAGAATGACCAGGATGCTGTGCCCATCTCAAGGCAAACCCAGCTGTACAGGTGTGTCCTGCTGGGCACGAGCAGGAGCGGGCAGGGAAGGAAGGTGAGGGGGAGAGGGGACTGAGCCTCTCTCCCTGTGAGATACCCGAGCAAAAGGGCCCTGCTGTGCCCAGGGAGCTGCCCTCGTGTGCCAAGGCTCCTGGCACAGCCCTCCAGGAATTCCTGGCACCCAGGGATGTTCTGTGCCCTGAGTGGCTGCCAGGGGAAGCCTCTCCAGGGACAGGGATGCCAGCATGGTCTTTACACTGTGAAAAACGACATTCACTTTCCTGGTCAGTTTTAAAAGGCTTAATAAAAAAGACAATATGAGCCAAAGACAATAAAGCAAAGGGTTAAAATGGCCAGGTGCCTGGCTCTCTGATAAGAGCACACCTGGTGCTTTGGAAACACCCTTTATAAACCATTTCCTGATGATTATTCATAGACCTTTATGCATATTCAAGCTTTTCTATTAACTTACATTTTCCAGAAACTGTTTAACATAGCCACTTCTCGGGTCCAGCTTTTTGGAGCATGTGTGTTTCTTGGCCTGTGGGTTTAATCCTCTTCTTATCACCTTCTAATCTGGGCCTTGGCTCCTTCTTTCCACACACAGTGAGTATTGATAGCAGCAGGGTCCCCATCATCATTCACTGCACTTATCCTAACTGAGCAGACAGTTCAAACATCCTATACAGACTATTTACAGCAAAGCAAATTTAACATTATGCACACAGCATCCATCTTAATACCTGCCAAAAGCCAGTATTATACCATGGATCTATAACAACAGCAATCTTGCACCTCACGTGTAACATATGTTGAGAAATAAATAAAAACTGGATTGGTCCTTCTCAAGGTGTTTCCCTAACTCCTTCAGTCTCTGGGGAGCACAGTATCTACATCAATGGAGTGGAATTTGTGAGCCTGAGCGGGAACAAACACCGAGAAAATTTGCTTTGTAATCCCATCTCCCACCTGGCTTCATCCCTCCAACGCTGCCTTCTTCCTGAAACCTTCTAACACTTCTTTGTTTCTCCAAAGAGCTCCCTGAATCTACAGAGTCTCACTGAAGATCCCTGGATCCCAAAGGGGCAGGAAGAGCTGCCTTGTCCTGTGCTGCAGAATGAATCTCGTGGTTCAAACGTGAGGAGCTGCCAGCCTTGGCATTCCTTCACTCCTTTCTTCCCTACCTGCCTGCATTTTGCCTCAGCAATTTTGAGGCTCTGCCTTTACTTTAGCCAAGAATTAAATTAAATTTAAATTAAATAAATTAAATCTAAAAATTCAAATTAAATAAATTTAAAAATGTAAATTAAATTTAAATTAAAATACCCACCAAAATAAAGAATCGATTTCAGATAATCGATACTCTTAAGTTACATTCTAAGATTCCTTCCTGTAATATGCAAGTATCTTACTACAGACCAAAAATATTCTCTGAAAAAATTTTTTTTTGCTTGCCAGAAATAAGCATTAATGATCCATTTTGAGAGTTTGTGTCTAAGTTTTTCTTTTACAAAATAAGGAGGGAGGAGGGGAATTTATGCAGGAGCAGTGTTAATGCCACAGAAATACAAAAGTTACCAAAAAAACCTCACATTGCTATCTAAAACTCGAAGATTTAAATGCAGAAATAATTCACTATTACTCCTGAGAGAGGATGTAAAGAAAAGGGCTATAAATACCACAGATGCAACTAAGTGATGCTGCAGGAACAAAAAAAAATGTCGTTTCAAAATTTGTATGGACCTCGAAGAGAAGATGTTTAAGGCTGGCTTTTAAAAGGAGGTACAGGCTAATAAAGCACAACATAAAGCAGAGGATGAGAAGGGTTAAATTGAAGACTGGACTGGATATACACAGACAAAGCTGAGGATGGGATCCACCTTTCCCAAAGTAAAAACCACTTCCATTTTCTTTAGCACCAAGTGTCTCCTGCACGTGGCAGTGATCAGTAGGATCTGAATGTAACCCACTACCAGGGATAAAAAATTGGCCTTACATGAACTAAAAGTACCCAGAACTAAAAGATTCCAGAAAAAAAAAGCAGACAGACATCTACAAAACTGCTCAGGGAGGCAAGTAAATATAATGAGGCTCTAATAGATCTGTATTAGACCCTCAATCGAGTGCTTTTATGTTAAAAATAACATTGCTAATGGCCTCTTTCACCTAAGAGGACTTCGGAGAAAACAAGGGAAATGGAAAAGCAAATCAAAGGCAGAATTATTAATAAATAATAATACATGTAAAGGCACCAAAGTATTGCTCATATGAGTATTAATTCAATTAGATGGGGCTGCAAAGACATACAATGCTGCCCATCAAGAGCTGATCGCTGCTCTGCTTCAGTGGTGTGTTTTGCCATCAGCATCACAGTCTGCTGGACTCTCAGATAATAAAGGTAACCTTGGGAAAAGATTTCAAAAATAAGAAAGCATCATAAAGAGAAAATCTTTACCACAGCTATTGCAGCATCAGTGGTTAACTAAGCTGAAAGAGCAGGAGCTGTGTCTGAATGAAGGGGTTCAATAAGGAAGGGTCAGCAGTGAAGCAAGAGGGGAACCCTTGGGAACCTCACTCTCACTGCTCCCCCAAAGCTGCATGTCCACTGGAGCTGTCCAAACAGAAACCAGCATCTCACTGGAAAACACCTGCAGCAACAACACCCAAGAAGGAGAACAAACTCATTCTAGCTAAACAGCAGAAGGGATGGATGTGTAAAATGGAAAGAAAGGAGGGAAACCACAGAGATGCAGATGGAACAGGAAGATCCCGACGATTCGGTGAAGAAAGACTTGACAAAACCATAACTGCTCATGGTGGTAATGGATTAAGGCAAGGAAGGGAACAGCAAGGAATGAAAATGAGAGGGCACAAACCCAGTTACTCCTTACACTGGGGCAGGGGAGGGAACACAATCTGCACCCAAGGGGCTGCACTTCACCTGCCAGGGCTGTAAAAGCGGGTGTTTGTTCCACCAGGACAGCACAGTGACAGCCAGCACCATTCCAGCTGCTGCCATCACTTCAGCTTGGATACCTCCTTCTGTCTGGACACCTCAAGGCAGATCCAGTATTTTCCTTCCTTCTAAAAAAGCTTAGAATTTGCAGCAAAAACTTGCAAAAAAATTAGGTTTAAAAAAATGCTTTTTCTGCCTCCAGTAAAAGCGCACCAAACTCCATAAAATATTCTGCTCCCAAAATTTTTATAAAAATAACAGCTTTGCAATCAGATAGATGTGATTTAAGGATAATGAAGCAGGTTTTATGGGCTGCAGAATATTATAAATCTTTTTCTGATTTCTTTCAGGGTAGAGGGAAAAGGGGAATTGTTGAAGGAAAAGATGATAGATCACATCTGCCTGTGGGTAATAAGGCTTCCTGTAAGGAGAAATGGCATTTTCTGAATAATTACATACAGTCTGAGGCCAAAAGGGACAGAGTCTAGTCCTGGTCAGGAATTCAGCTGCCAGAAAATACTTGTAAAAAATGGGTGAGGAAAATAGGATGAATTCTCCCTGGTTATCAACAGTTTTTCTTTTGCTGATTTGTTCAGCTTCAACACTAGGGTCAAACTATAATTTCTTCTTTCTGCTTTGCAGAAATTTTTCCATTTTGCATCATAAACGTCAGCAGAAACACCAAAATCACAGCACCATTCAAAAAAAGACAAAAAGGGGAGATATAACCAGGAATTTAACAAACAATTTTTGTTGAAACAGTATTTTAGCAAAAATAATTTTTCAAATTAAGTTTGTAAGATGCTACAATAAACCAGAGTCTCAGGCAATATAGGCAAAACCAAAAAAGAACAGCATGAAATATTCAGTACAGACTGAATATAAACACTCTTTAGAAAGTAGTAAGAACCCCAAGAGCTGAGCTGAACTCCTTGAAAACCAGGTGATGCTCTGGCTCCATTAAAGGCAGTTGTGTTTGGCCACTGGCTTTAGAGGATTTGATATTCTCAAGTATTAGGATTTTTGCCCTTGTAAAAAGGGATTTTTTTTACAGGAGGTAATTGAGAGTCAGCACCAGAGATAAGCATGAGAGCTTTATGCAGCACAGCTGGACACAGCCCAACACACTGGCTGCTCTCAGAATTAAATGCTCACCTGAGGCTTTTCCAGGTATTCCCTGGACTCAATGAATATTCCCCTCTTTCCCCACAGTCTCCTCCAAGAGAGAGCAGTCCCCAGCTTAGGAGGCTCCAGAAGTTTCTCTCAGATGAGCATTTTCAGCTGTTCCCAATGAAAATGCCTTCTGCCTTCCTCCCAAAAAGCTCCACCTGAGCAAGGGTCAGAGCAGCCAACAAGGAAATTAAGTGACCTTTCTCCCTGCCTCTAAACCAAAATATAATGCACTGGAACATTCAGTAAAGAGTAAAGAATTTAATAACAAAAATTATGCTATCGATCACACCATCCCAGAACATCAAAAGTCACATTTTATATCACAGTTCATAGATCAAAAGCACCAGAATAACTTATATTTTTCTTCTTTGTAGTTTCAAGAACTTCAGGCTATTTTCTAGGTTGCCGTATGTCTGACTTCAGCACAAGCTAACGAGATATTGAGTGAGAAATCATTAGCAGCTGGTCAAGTAAAACCACTCCATCAATCATTTTCATTTCCTTAATGTCAACAATTCTAATTTCAACTCTGGAAAAAAGTTGTGTTTTAAACTGTGAAATATATCACATAGAACAGTGACATTTGATAGCATGCTTTTAGATTCTCAAGTTTATTGTGAAAAAGTCAGTTCAACACACAATGAAGTCATTCTTCCTTTATAACCACCAAACCCAATTCTAAGGAGGAAAAAAAGCTGCTTCATCTAGATCAGGCAAACAAACTATCACCTATTCCAGAATAAATCTGTAGGAATCCAGAAATGGAGAGACATTTCTCTCTCTGTCCTAGTCTCCAAAAAGGTATTAATCCCATTTGTCATTGACAGAAAGGCTTCCAAATATCCCTGAGTAAATCAGGATTTATAAAAAATTAAGTAGAAAGTAGTAGAATGTTTAGGATATCACTGAAGTGAAAATAGAGATTTTAGAGGGTTTAATACATGGAGTAAAGATGGAGGAAAAAGGGTGTAAGTTCTTAGCTCTCCTTCTTCCTTCTTCTCCAGGATTCTGCAGTTTTTACAAGCACAAAGAGTGATTGGTTGAAAGTCAGTGACAGTTTTAATTATGTAAGTAGGTATAGAAAACTCATTTGTTAGTTTATAAAAACAATACACCTGTCTATTGTTAATTGGGTAAAAATGGATATAAAGATGAAACAGCCCCTGGTTCGGGGCCATTTTGTGCCTTCAGAGCCAAAGTGAGGCAGGTTATGGTGAATTGAACTTGTGCAGAAAGTCTGCAGAGACCTGCCAAGTTCTGTGATAACATCCTAATAAACAGGAGAAACAAGATCCCAATGAGCTTTGGAGTTTCCTTCAGTCCCAGAGAACTGAGATAAACGGAGCTCCCATGGAGGAGTATCCCAAAGGAGCTCAGCTGAGAGGAGCTGAGAAATCCAGCAGTGAAGAGAAGTACAGAAGAATCAAAGAGAGAAAAAACAAATTTAAAAAGTTATAGAAATCCATCATTTTGTATCAAGCATCAAGTATACAAAAGTGAAAAACATGTCAGTATGAGAGAACAGCTCACACATTACGTTACACAAATGCACTTTGCTTGCTAAAGTTATAATCTTGTAGAGCAAAATTCCTATTTTCTATTTCTTGTACTTAAATTCCAGTTTATGAACAGATTATAGGATGCAAAATGGTTAGGCAGATCCTGAAATATTAAATTCAGATAAATCTCTCTAATGTGGTTATAAATTTGTCAGGATACAAAACCTCCTGCTGATACGATAAGCTGAATCATTGTGAAATGTACTATTTTCATGCAAATAGATCATGAGAAAATAAACTCCTAGCATGCCTACAACTATTAATAGTTTCTTTTATTAACCAGCTTTCCCCAGCTGCTTGAACACAAAATTGTAGAAAGGCCAGATTATTATCTGTAGATGGCCTGGAAATTTAAAAGCCCCACCAAATTTCACTCTGGCTTTGATCAGTGCAATGAAAAAGCATTCACTGTCACAAACCTACACAAATCTGTGGAAAAAACCAATTTATCGTAATAAAACTTCCCAAGTTACACAGATTCAGTTAAATCAGCTGCTTCCTACTCTTTATAAGTTCTGAAATCCTTGCTTGGTTTTGTTCCTCTAATCAATCCTTGTTATTCTTAAGCTGTGATGGCCAAAATTTCCCACTGAGCTGAGCCCTGCTGAGGGTTCATTTCATTTCTGATTTTCGTATGGCATTGGGAGCTGTAGAGCAGCACCAGTTAAGCCACAAATGATGCATTTTTATTTATGCAGTGAACTTCTTCCCAAGGGTCATTGTTTGCACTTATTTCAATTGCAGATTTTAGACCATTTCTCCAAACAAAAACAAAACAAAGAAAAATAAAATAAAATAAAAATTAAAAAAAATTGAAAATAAAATTAAAAATAAAATTAAATATAAAATATAAAAATAAATAAAATTTAAAAATAAAAAATAAATAGAATAAAAATAGAAATATTAAAAAATGTTTAAAATTAAAAAGTTAAAAATTAAAAAATGAAAATTAAAAAATAAGAATAAAAATTAGAAATAAAATAACTAAATAATAAAATTAAAATTAAATTATACCATACAATAAAATTAAAATAAAACACAAACTAAAAAACTAAAAATAAAAAAATAAAATATATAAAATAAATAGAAAAGAAAAATAAAAATAAGAAGAATAAAGAAAAATGAAAAAAGAAAAAGAAAAAAGAAAAAAGATTAAAAAATAAAAAAGAAAAAGAAAAAGAAAAAGAAAAAAGAGAAAAGAGAAAAGAAAAAATAAATTAAAAAAATTAAAAAATAAAGTTTTTATTGACCTATAAAATCCTTTGAAGTTGCACCAGGGTAGCATGATTCAAATTCTCCATTACTTCCACTCTTCATTCCCTAAGCCATTTATTTACTTCTATTTCATTTATTACTAATGAAAATACACCACAAATGTGGGTCCCAGGCCAGTCCTTGCAGAATCACACTTCATTAAACTATCCCAAACTGACCTGCCATGGATTAAATACCAATTCCCAAGGACCATTGTTTTAAGTGACCTCTATTTTCCCTCATTATCCAGTAACTGTGCTCAGCACCACCTTCTTATCCTGAGCATTTTTTAGGAAATGAATCCATAAGGATTTCCTGCTGCTCTTCACAGTTATCCAAGTTACAGGGACTGACCTATAAATTCCCTAGATAAAGGAATTTATCTAGGGAATTTATCTTTATCTATTATTCCCTAGATAAAGGGAATTTATCTGTGAAGATAAATGTTGCTCTTTTGTTACCTGGAAATACTCATTCCTCACAGATTTTTACAATCAAGGCCAATGGTTCACAAACTCCTTTCTTAAATATTCCTGAAGACTTTCTGGCACGTACTCACCTTGCTTTATTGACTGCATTAATTTTTCCCACCTATTTACAGGAAGCCTGAAGCAGGTAGGACAGAGTATTTCTGAATTCCTGTCCCACATTTAGAAAGGTCTTTACTTTCCCTCCTATTATTTCCTTCTCAGTTACTTCCAGTTATACACAGACTCTTCACTACAAGAATAAGCTAGAGGGCAAAAAAAATAAAACTTCCTTCCTTGATTAATGGACAAAACAAAAATCTAATTCCTCCTGGTCATTTTTTCAGCCTCCCTATTTTACTTCAGCTGTAATAGCTATTTAGGTCTGTAATAGTACTTGACCAGATCTGCATCTGAATAAATGCCACACAAATAATTGTAATATCTGACCTTTGCCAATAGCATTTCATCCAGACATGGAATGAGAAAAAGAGGCCTTACTGTTTGCTTATAATTCTATCAATCATTTAAAATGGCATTGACAATGCTACAGACTAACCAGAAAACAGCAAGAACTGAAGCACAACATCAGAAATCAGGATTACAGCTGAAGATTCTCCAGAGGAGTCTTTCTTATATTAAATCCTGCCAATTTATCAAAAGCAGAATCTTCCATGGAAACAGAGAAAGCACAACAGATCTTCTGACAAAACACAGGCATATGCTCTGCCAGCTCTGAAAGACAGCCTTGGGAGCAAACTCTGAAAGCTTCAGATCTGCTGTTCCCAGGCTTTCTGGGGAGAACTTGGAGGTACCAGTCCTTGAGCACTCTTGCTCTACAAAATCTCCACTCTTAGAGCTGGGAGAGGCAGGTGTTGCCCGATCCGAAGAAAACACAAACAACCGAAGTCGTTTATGCGGTGCTTTATTGAGGGCCCGGGAGCCTGTGGACAAGCGTCCAAAGACAGAGCCCCATTCCACAGAAAAATCACAGGGTTTTTATATATTTTCTACATGATTTCTTCATCATCACAATTTCTTAATTTCTTTCACTACTTGGTACGATTATCTCTTTAACCTTTAAATTCTGCCAACAGGTACATTCCTTAGATTATCTCCTAGTTACACTGCTTACATTGCAATATCTGCTATACAGTTCATCTGCAGGTTACATGCGGCCTACCAAGCCTTAGCATAACTACTACTAATGTCAACTAATGCTAACTGTTAACGTTTGCTACTATCTTAATAATACAGTTTATTGAATCAAATGGCAACACAGGTGCTGCCAGGATCACAAGAAGCGAGGAGCCGAAGAGCCTCGGGCCCTGGCAGCATTCCCTGGGCTGTGTTGGGATTTCCATGCTCACTCTCATGCAGCAGCATTCTGCTTTCCCCTTGGGATCCAGGCTGAGTCTCCATCCCGAGGATCTGGGCAGCTGCTCCCCAGCTCCTGAGGAGAGGACAGGTCAGAAGGTGCTCAGTGGCTGTCAGCATCACCTCCTGCATTTCATTTCCCAGCCTTGCTGCAATGAACAGTTGCAAGGTTGCACACAGGAGGTGCCTGACAGACACCAAAAGATTATTGGGCCTCCTGTTTTTCAAATTAGAAACAAGTTTTTCTGATTACTCCAAAGCTGATAAATAAAGGCTCCATTTCCCTGCCAGCTGTAGGACACATGTGAAATGTGAAACATTTAAATGATGACACAGCATTCCACATTTCCTTTACCTGTTCACACCCCTTTCATTCACTTTCTACAGGAACTTTGCAAATTTTTCCCCTATTTCACTTCCTTATTCCTGCCAACAACAGACTGGAAACAGCAGTGTAGAACCAAAAGTGTTCTGTGCACCTGCTCTCTCCTGTGGGCACTGTCCACAATGCCCATGCACTGTCAGTAAATAATACACATTAAAAAGGCATTTTTAAATGAAAAAAAAATACCAATCAAGTGATTTACCTTGTTTTGTTTTCCATTAACTGCTGCCAGGGTATATGTAATTATTACATGTAATTTATTTACATGGAATAAAAAATTATTATTATTCTTCATTTCTCCTGCAATGAGCTGAATATATTCAAGAAAATGAAAGGATGAATTCCTTTACCACTTATCTTTTTTTACAGACTGATAATTCCTCCCGTACAATATCAGGGTTTAGAAAAAATTAGGAACATCATTACTTGATAGAAAAGATAATCCTAGATTATTCCTGAGTGCAGCTCCTAGTCAAGTAGCTGACTTATCATTTCTTTCCATCTTTGTATCAATTTTCATTGTTTTTAATCCTGATAATGGAACAATGGTTAAAGACAATTAGAATGACCTAAGATAGCAAGGATTTTCCAGTAAATATAGCAATTAGGATCATTTATTTAATGTATTCTACTAAGCACCACAGCTGTCTGATTTAAATCATTTATTTTCTCTGCATACTCAAGGAAAATGTGCCAGTTGGCAACTCAGGCTTAGAAAACAACCATGAGAAGAAGTTCTTGAGAAGAGGTGATCTTGAAAGGACTAAAGCACATCTTTTTTATTAATATCAAGGGGGGATGGTTCAATTGTTTACTTTGCCAGCCTTCTGATCATACACATTGGGCACAAATGCAATTATACAAAATTATATCCTTTTTATTTTACTTAATTAAGGAAAGAAGAGTAGCATGTCAGGAACAACAAACAACAACTGGAAATGAATTCACTAAAAAAGAAGTTAAAATAAAAGGGAAGTGCCAATAAATGCTGTTTGTGACCAAAACCAAAGATTTCTTGTTGGTTTTTTTTTTTTTTTTTAATAGATTTGTTTTGGTTTTCTTTTCAGAAAAAAGATGGAAATGTGGAATTGGGGTTTAGATCTTCAAATTCCTGATCTCCTTTAAGTCATTCTTTTAAGATCAGGCTGAAGAATTAATAAGCATGAATTACAATTTTTCTGCAATATGATACAGCACTGATTTCATGAAAAGTGACCATGAACTATTTATTTGACATAAAACCCCATTATTAATTCTTCATAAAAAAAGATCAGAGAAGCTGGGAGAGAAATGAAGTCCAAAAGTCAGCTGACAGCTCTGCAGGTATCTCCATTTCTATCGAAGAGAAGTCATTTTTGGTACTATAAATTAACTATAAATTAACAAGTGCAGCATCTGACAGGGTGCTGGCACACAATATCCTAAATCCAAGTAATTACAGGAAAAACATTTGGCTTTAGCCATGCAGTAGACCTCAACTTAGGGAGAGCTTTTAATCAACCACTTCCCAAGTGGCTTCTACAAAGTATTTTTTTATAGAGAGGATTCATTACAACAGAATTTAACACACCTACTACTCTTCTTTCATCATCTGAAAATTACCAGAGATTATTAAAACTAAATAAACTTTCCTTTTAGTACTTTATGTCATTTCTTGTCCTGGCTTCATACCTGAATATCTTTCAATCTTCCATTAGTAAATAATGGGATTTACTGTACATTAAAAGGAGCTGGCAGGGTCACCCAGGACGTTGCACAAACACTGGAATTTATTCAAATGTTTAGCATCAGACTCCACAGATTGAAAACAGCAGCGATGTCTGGGCATTATCCACTGCTTAAAGCAGAGTCAGCTCCAGGCAGCTGGGTTTGGGTTTTGGATGGGCCTACAACACCAACATTCTATAAAGAGTTCCCTGAACTATCCAATTGTGATTGGTCTTTTTAATTAGAACTGCTACAGAAACAAAAAGTAACTTCCAACCTGAAAAGAATGGAATCGAGAAATTTGGACAACAGGAATCAGCTGTATTACACCAGAGGATAAAAACAAAAATAAATGCATCTGAAACAGCAGATTTCAGTAGCATCCCCAGAAAAATCTTATGTAGTAACAACCATTTTCAATAAACCCTAAAAACAGGAGAATTCTTGTAAACTAAACAGCCAGGTAGATGCTTTGTTAACAAATACTTGATTATTTTTAATGCTTGTTCACTACCATAATCAAGGATTTATTTTATCTTGGGGAGAGCAAATGCTGCTTTATTGAAGGCTTCTTGAAAAAAAAAAATTAGCCTTCAGCAACTCAGTATATTTTCAGTGCTGCCAGGTACACCAAATACAAATTACTGACTCTGGTAGTGAATCATCCTCCACAGAGCCACTGGTGCTCCTCATGCTACGTTACCCCAGTGCAAGGCTCAAGTTCAGATCTGATTAATCCTGAAATAGCTCAGCTCACAATGGTTCAACAGGATCAGGGCTAAAGGAGAGAAAAACTTTCATTATCCTTCTCCAGCTCCCGTGCAGAGATCCCAGATTACTGCAGAGGCTGCAAAAGCATCTATAATCAGGTACATTTAACTGCAGATTATTTTTCAGCTGTAAATCTATTTGGGGAATTCACCAGACTACTTCTGTCTTTTAAGTACACTTAAGATCCTCCTCCTTAACAATTCATATCTAATTTCCCCATAAAACAAAATGTTCACTGAAAGTTAGCATTTAGAAAAATAATTTTCAATTACACATACAGCATACAAAAAGGAAGAAAATCCTCTGTAGGAGTGTTCAAAGTCAACTCAATCATCCACTCAGACAATGTGAACACCAGAATCATGAAAACAACATATTTTCTTGCATAAATGCCAGCGTAATATACAATATGGGCATAGCAATTTTACTGGACTACATCCTTTTCTGAAAAACATAATACTCAATAAAGTCATTAAAAAAAAAGCCACGAATAAGAAAAGTACTGAGTGACACTTCCCACCCACACACAGAAATTCTTCTAGCTCACATTTTGACAAACCTCAATTTCAAACTTCTCTGGAACACCAGTTTTCTTAAGACATTTGAGTACGAAGAGGACAGTAAAGTAAGAGCATTCAAATCCACTCTTTTGGTAAAAAGGCAGGAATACAAGTGATTTTTATTTCTTCAGAAATGAAATAAAGGATTTAAAAACAAGGATTTCAGCAAGTCAGTTATTTCAAACCCTTCCATGAATAAGCAACAGCCATTCTGCCCTTAAAGGTTTTAACAACCAATCTCTTCAAACACCCTGTCAGTCCAGCCCACCAGGTTTGGGCCCAGTTCTTCAGAGAGCAGCTCCACAGAACTTTGCAAGGTACAGATTTGTAAAAGAAAGTGGAAATAACCACAAAGGACAAGGCCATGATTCCCATTTTTCCCTCCTCAGGTGTCACTGGTAACCCAGGAAAGCGTTAAAAATCTTCATCAGGAAACTGAAGTACAAGTAATGTTAAGTTGAGGAATCAGGATGCTTGAGGCATCTGTACATGCTTGTACTCTCTCCAAGAGTAGGAATGGCAATAAAATACCACAAAAACCATTATCAGTCACAGTCTCCACACCCAGACAGTGGGTCAGACCTTGAGTTTTGTTGAAGAGTGCTCAATACAGAGATAGAGCAAAGCATTAGCGCCCCACAGCAATCAAATTTGAGAGTTGAGACAAAGAGTGAGGCCCAGAACTACACCACCAATAAATAAAACCTGCTGGTTTTTCATCCCCTTTCTGGTTTTGGATTGGCAATGCTCAGGTTCCAGTTTGTGAACAGGCAGATCTGAAATCTAGAGAGACACAACAGCCCAAGTCCCAGCTACCCACAGTGTCCCACAGCCGGCCCTTCCCCATGGCTACAGCAGGCTCTGCACTGCCCACCCTCTCCTTAAGGGCTCAGCCCCTGGCCCAGGCACCCCTCTGCTTTCAGGGACCTTCATCTCACCCTCACAGCACTTCAGCTCATGTTCTCAGGCCTAAACAGGTCTCACAGCCAGCAGCTGTGGCCATGATCTGCTGGTGAAAGACAAGCCTTGAGGGAAGCCTGTTCTGTAAATCTCCAGGAGCTGCATCCCCAGCGAGGTTCAGGTATGCCCTACACACAGCACAGAGCAAAGCTGACCATTCCTGAGCTCTGCCACAGAGCACACGACATTCCTGCTCAGCCTCACTCCCTCAGGCTCCATGGATGGCCAGGCTTGATTAGCAGTAATGCTAATAATTAAATCTGTACAAGGTGGGCAACTTCAGTTCACTTCCTGATCTGCCTCAAGGTAAAATGTATCCTTATTCTCCTCCCGTTTTCTATCTGGGAGCACGGCTGGTGTGAGAAGGGCTGCTTTGGCTCTGCTCCCTGCCACACACACAGCACAGCTGTGGGACAGCAGGACACAGCAGCTGTCACCACCTGTGGCCTTCACAAGAGCCACAGGCACATCCAGCCTAAATTACCCGTGTCTGACCCAAACATAAAAACCCAGTAAGAAACAAACATTTTTGGAGTACACAAGAAGGAAGTGAAATCAGAAGTGATCAGAAAAATACCCTGACCCACATATATACACACACACACATATGTATCTCCAACCTCTAGCCATAATAAACTGAGAAACTATGAGTTAAAACCAATGAGGCTCAAACATCATGAAACAACATTCAAACAGTGTCGCTCAATTGAGGAACAGCTGGAAAGAGGCGACACAGACTCTCATGGAGTCAGAACAGGAGAATCCCTTAGTTTATTGCTTTGGGCTAGTTTTATAGACTGGTACATGGAAAGTACAGAAAGGAAACTCTTATTGGTTAGTAAATCACTACATCACCATCACTGGTCAGTGGTGTACACCACCTCCTGACTTTCTCCTGCAAGGAAAACAAGAGGACAGACAAACAGCACCTGGCAGTTGTTTTCTGTCTCTGAGGATTGTTCTGAAATCCCCCTATGAATTTCTCAGGCTAGCTCTCAGGCAGGGAGCAGTTCCTGCAGGCTCCCTGCAGCTTGCTCCAAAGCTAGCATCCATAAAACAGTAAAAAGGGGATTTCAGTTCAAGAAGGCAGCTCTCATATTATCTGTGTATCTGACCTTTCTTTGCCAGCCCTAACAATCTCAGAGTGATGTTTACTGAGGATGCAGAGAAATTGTTGAGGCACACCTCCCTATCTGATGATAGCAGAGACAGCAGCACCTACAGCCACTTAGTGCTGCTCACAAACTGCACTCCCACTCAATCCCAGCTCCATGACCCCTCCTGCCCCCAGGGAAGAAGGGATGTCCTCACTGTGGCTGAGTAAAACACAGTGCAGGAAACACGGAGTTCATGCTGCTGCACTCCTCTGAGTTCAGTACTTCTCTTTGTAAAGGATGAAGAGACAAGAGCCTGTCATTAGGAAAAAGCACGTGCTTATTATTAGAACTGGCTGCTCCAGTGGATTCATTATTCCATTATTATCCACATTACAGTATGATTGTGTCATTGATAAGACATCAGACCCACAGTACTAATTCCTGTTACTTGATGCCCTAAAATGCAAATATATCCTGTAACAACCATGAGTATGTCTATGAGTAAAACTCAGATAACAACACTACACAAATAATTTCAAAGACTTTTTGAAACAATTCAGAAGAAAAACAGTTGCCTTTCAGAAGAATTATAACTGTATCTGGAATTCACTCTGAATTACTCTGTGAACAGAAGAACTCACAGGTTCTTGTGGAGAGCATTTTGCTTCACTTTCCATTGTACCATTCACTGTGATAAAACCTGTGAAAAAACAGACACTCACATAAAAGCAAGTATCTTCTGAAAAGATGTTTCTCCCAGCTTGCATTAAAAACTCCACACCAACAAGCTCTTAATCTTCCATGCCCTTGAGGCTTATTAGACACTCTAAATAATTGAGGAAAATAACAAAAACTATATTCCTTATACTGTTTCAAATGTTAGGGCTAATAAATCCCAAATTCCTGTAAAATTTGTCAGGAAAATTGGTCCACAAACACCAGAGGTTTATGTCCAAAAAGGAGACAGGGGAGTCCTGTAACTTTATTTGAATAAAGGAAGAGGTCATGGGGCATTTCCCTGGGGTCTCTCAAAGCTCTGGAGCACACAGCCTCCTTTGTATCCCAATTTCCCGGCCACACGTCCCTCTCTCGGGGACATTGAGAGGTACAGACTTCCCAAAACATCTAATCCCCAAGACCTCTTTCTAATGTAGAACCCCCACACTTTTTCTCGACTTCATCAGTGGAATTCCTATAGAATTTATGGTTCTTCCCATTGTTTGTATCCTCTCTCAGTATCCAATTTAATTTATCAGCAGACCCACAGTTTGTTTGTGAAGACAAGTCCCTCTCATTCCATTCATCCATCGGTGGAATCCTTCCTGCTGTTTCTTTTGTCTCAGTTTTATCCACTAGCAGACCCACAGTTTATTTGTAAAGACAAGTCCCTCACTCTTTCCAAGTTCAAGCACAGCTCCCAAAGAACAAATGCAGAACCTACACAGAATTTGGGCAGCCAAGTCCTTGGCAATGTTTAAGCTCAGCATTTACCAGGCAGGGCACGTCCACCACCAGCACCAGAGGGACCCTGGATGTCACCAGCGCAGCTTCCTGAGGAGGACCTGGGGAGGTGGCACTTCCCAGGTGAGATGTCCCAGAGGCAATGCAGCTCCTGCTGGCAGCACTCAGGCAGGAAGAAGCTTTAAGGCAAGTGATGAAGCCAATGAGGGAGCCATCTCCAGCAAAACAAGGCCTTTGGAGCAGCTGACCAGCACCGAGGGATGCAATGGCAGCGGGGAGGCTGTGCTTGGGAGTCACACACCGGGAGCACCGATGGAGCAGAGCTCACCCTGCATGGATGGTGGGCAGGGAAAAGCTTCACTCTCACCTACAAGCTGTGGCACAGAGGCTCTGGAGCTCACTCAGCACAGGCCCCAAGCCAGGAGGGCACTCACAAACACCCTGCAGTATTGCACAGAGCACCACTTGCCCGTGGAGTACGGCAGCGTTGCCAAGGAGAGCAAGGAAATCACAACCCTTAAATTGTGCTACGGTAACAAATGGCTGTCATCATCTTTACAGCTCATTCAATTCCCAGGCCTGGCTTATTGCAGCTACTAATAGAAAAGCCAAAAAGACACTGATAAATCAGCACTGTTTCCTGGTTCTGTCGTCTCTTCTTCGGCGAGTTAGAGCTGTGAAATAAAGTAATTGACATCTGATAATCTTCTCATTGAAAAACTTATTTAACACAGTCTCAGTAACAGCCATAAACTATTCTCAGTGAGAGTGTTTCCTTTCAGTAATAATTGTATAAGATCAAGGGCTCTAAAAGAAACTAAAAACTTTTCATTCCCTCCTGTTATGTAACCTCATATCTTTAAATCTTTTGTATTTTTCCTTTCTGCTTCATTGTCTTTGCCACCTTGTGCAGTCACTGTGTTCTGCAGCAAATGATATGACATTTTCCCTTACTGTCATATTTCAGTAGCTGCTTTCTGATTTTCTCAAGGCAGTGGGGTGGGTTATATATTATTCTTTTCCACCTATTGCACATTACGTACCCCTAAAACCGTGGTTATTTCTGAAGTAGAGAAGATCATCACAAGTTTGTTTCAATAGTCAAAGAATTTAAGACCATTTGACTTAAAATCTTGTAGTTTCACACCAGATAGGAAAGCGTTCCTGGGACAAACCCACAGCAATCCTTTGGAATAATATGGAATGCTGTTGACCACATCTGCATCCTGCCAGGTGCTCTGGATAGAATCAAAGAACCATTAATGTCAGAAAAGCCCTTCAAGGTCATTAAGAAGTCCAACCATTAGAGGAGGAGGCCCTCCCATATAAAACTTTCAGCCACTTAACAACAAACCCTGACCCACCCTAGAACAGACATTGCAAGAGAAATCTGCTACAACAAAGTACCAAAGGCTTACATTCCCAGCTAACCAGAGAGGATGAAATCTCACTCTCTAACCCAGTGTAAAGCACTTCCAGAGAAGTTCCATTAAGGCTGCATTCAACAGCATTTTGAGTAAAAATTTTATAGCACCATTCTGTAGTATAAGGCCTGAAAACACAACTTGACTTTAATAAAGCATCTGTAAACCCCCAATAAATAAAGAGAGATATCAAAAAGTACAATATCTGTGAGATGAAAAAAAACCAACAGGATATGCATAGATTATTTTAGTCCCTACACTACATTATCCTAAAGACAATTAAGTAAGACAAAGCAAACAAACAGCCTCATTAGAATAGCTTTAGACTGTATTAACTGCTATGACTTACAGAACAGAAAGGAATTTCAGCTTCCCAAAAAGGGAACAAATATCTGTATCACACAATTGTTCTCTCAATGTGCTTGATGAATCATCCTGAGGTATCTTTAGAAAAGAACATTATGCCTACAGAAAATGTTTACAGATGAAAAGCATGAGATTAGCATTGTGTACCCATATTAACAGTATTGAGTCTCCACTGTTTCAACATTTACCTGCCAGACGTAACAAGTGTCAAATCCATTCTTTGAATCTGAAAGAAAAATCACTTTCAAAACGCAAACTACGTTCCTTTTCTAACAACTCACAGCTCCAAGCATGTCAGACAACCAGATTTCTGGATTTACACAACACTCCTGTCTTCCCAATATAGCAATTTAGTCATTCTAACACTTGTAAATCGGTGCTCTTCTCCTCTTCTGGTGTCAACACCCTACTTGAAAACAACACTAACAGATTGCTTACCTTTTAAAAAACTATTATTTAAATCATTGCATTCTGCAGGAACAGAGATTACATTTTCAAACTCTAGTCTAGAAGTGGCATTATGAAGAAATTCTTGTTTCTGGCACATAAAGGATTGTCTGTTGTGAACCAGTGACAGCTCACAACAAGCATAAAATAACCCAAACACGTACAGTTTATTTGTGGTATGGCATTTTCCACAGACTTCATATACACCATATAACACAACTCATTCTGGGGACGTGTATTTAGCTTTTGCTTAGATTTCTGGAGGAAAAACTTTCTCCAGAAAGTTCTCAGCAAACTGAGTCCCTTCCAACCTTTTAAAGAGCATGCAGTGAAACGCTAAAGCGTGCTTTAATTGTTGGTTGAACACTTATGTCCCCAAGCAGGAGGTGCTGAGGCAGCCCCCAGCAGGGCCCTGTGCTGGTTACTCACGGAGCAGAGGTACTGGGCCAGCAGGTGCTGCAGGGCCTGGCGGATGGCGCTGCACTCGGCGATGATGCGCTCGCGGTGCGAGTCCCGCGTGCACGAGGAGTCGGCCAGCAGCGCCGCGCCGCTGATGATCGCCTCCAGCCGCTGCTCCAGGGACGGCCTCACCTTCTCGTCCTTCACCACCAGAGGATCCAGGGCTATCAAATTCTGCACAAAACGAGGAGTAAGTAAGTAAGGAGTAAGTATGAGGAGTAAGTAAGCTGTCTCGTTAAGGACTTTTGGATTTGGGTTCTTTTTCCCTTTGAACTGAAGATTGACCAGAGGGAGGCAGTTTTCTCTTGTTCAGTCTCAGTTGTTTATTTTTTCTTATCAACATTACAGGGTACAAGGAGCTATGTGCACTATGATAGAAATGGGTAAAATGGCTTACAAAGATCTTCTTCAAGGTCTTTCATATGTCCATTTACCCAATTAACAGATGCCAACTAAATTATTTTTCTTAGTCACCCAATGACCCAACACCTGAGTGCTGCACTGTGACATTTTCTACCCAATCACTCACTATTACCCAAACACCCCTAGGAGAAGAACATGAAGAAGAAAGAAGAAGGACAAGAGACAACACCCTAAATCCTCCATCTTTGTCTCCTGTTCTCTAAACTACTTTTTCACCCAGTGATTTAAGAAACTTTCTAATCTACACACTTACACTTTTTCTATCTAACTTTAACATTTGTTCTCATGTATCACCATGAAAACATGCTCATGAATTTCATGCTATATGAAATTCAGTGTTTCTTTGAATCCTGGAACTAAGTATCAGAAACAAGGGCACACACTCTGCATCTCCGACTCCAACATACAGCTAAGAAAGTCAGTTCAGTGGAGCTGCTGCTGTGTTTTTTACCTGCAGGAGATGCAGTGATATCATGGTTCCCAGATGTGCCGTGAGCCCTTTCCACCTGAAGCATCCAAACTACTTTTGACCATGGCAGATTCCCTTTTCCCTAGTGGGGATACACACAGAGGACATTTGCACCCAAACCCAGTGTTTTGGTCTCTCTGCCATTCAGAGTCTCAGACCAGAGCTCAAGCTTTGTTTGAAACAGGGGTTCAGTGCCTATAAACTTCAGTCTTTTAGAGACCAGGAGAACCACTGGATTTAACTCAGAGCCAGCAGTGCTCAGCTCACAGCTGAGAAAGTTAAGTCAGATTGCACGAGCAGTCTAATTCTGCTGATTTTTAGTCTAATCAATCCCACACTGTGGCAGAAATTCATCGCTGCCACTTTTAACAGACAAAGAGAAAAACTGCAGCTTTTGTTTAAGAACATAAATAAAGTGTTCAAAGGACATAGATTGAAGTGTCCTTTTGCTTTTCAGTAGGTAGGGTAAACAAAAGCAGACAACTCTTCTGCCTTGATAAAATTAATTACGTTTGGGTGGCAAACAAATATTCGAAAGAGAAAGAAAAGGAAACATGAGGTTTTCATGAAATGTCAAAGTAAGTATATTTGAGCTTCAGCATTTGAAGAAACTCAAAATGTAATCACTGATGTAACTGAACATCTGAAATTGTGTCATTATGGTCCTGATCCCCAAACCTACACTCCACATACACCTGTTCACCTCTTACATCACATCCATGGGTGATTTCAAGCTTTTAGAACAAATATTAAACAAGAAAACGATACCCTGATGTGGAATTTAGGTAATCAGAACTGATCTGCACTTATCCAGTATGTGCCAGACAAACTGTAAACTGGAGGATTTTAATTAATTTTTTTCAATTTAGATTTAATAGGACAATTTCAGGGCTTGTCTAGCTTAAGCTAGAAACAAAAGTGTTGTATTAAAGTGTAAGACAAAAGCTTAAACAGTGAGGCACGGAGACTTGAGTGACAAGTTTGTGTTGGAGATCTGAAACTCTGCCTCCCTCATTCCTGTTAGAGCCCTGAACACCAAGGTGTTGTGGGGTACTCACATCTGCTCAAGTTGTGCCACATGGCCACTCTTCAGGGCAGCAGCAGCTTCCCTTCAAGCTCCTGTATCTCAAGCAGCCTCCTCAATGCCAAGCTGCACATATGGTGCCCATCCTAATGCAAAACACACCTGGCAGGCAGGGTACTCAATGCTGCTGCAGAAAAAACACCTTCATTGACTGGGGAAGACTAAGACACACCTGGTGGCCACAGCAAATTATCCAATCAGCTGGAAAAATGACTGCCTTCACACCTCAGCTGACCCAAAACAGAAATGTCCTCCTTTGGGAACCAGTTTGGAGAAAGTTTACAGCAAGAAGGACAAATAGCACTGGCCAGAAAGCTACTATGGTCCATCTCTGAATAAAAAAAAATCTAGGCAATAACAGCCAGGAAGATATGAGTTTAGACTCTGCCCTACAGATAAAATTCTTCAAATAATTTCATCACTTATTCATCATCAGTACATCTACACAGGAAAGACTCGATGAGAAGACACCAGACTCACAAAGCAGTCTCTTGGTGGGTTTGATTTAACAGGCTAAACAGTGGTCAGCTATTCTTAACTGGTTTAAAGACTCAAGCATAAGGGAGCACTTAAGAGGAGAGATTTGATCCCTGTTTTCTCCCTCACTGGTCTGATCCAGGAAAAGAAAGGAGGGCCCCTGGGTACACAGAGACTCTGCTGGATTTGGTGAAGTCTGGAGGGATTTCCAGCCTGTTGGTGTCTCACATGAAGCTGTTCAGCTCAATGGCCACAGTCAGCCAAGGACCACAGAGCAGCTGAACACGCTGACAGAGACTCAGGAGGGCAGGACCTGCTCATTTTGTGAGCAATCTCTTTGCATTCACAAGATGAAAGCCCAAGGAAAGGCACTAGATAACCTGCACCCAACACGCTCTTTTAGCAGATCTTAATATGCAATTAAATTTTAAAGTTATAAATTTGTGTTTATTTACAAATGACACGGCAGTTATAGGGAGCCTTTAAGAGGAATTGTTGAGAATCTACTGATTTAAGAGTCAGCTGCTCTAATTTTACTGGTGGTTTCCTCACCTATAAATCTTTAATAACTTTCATGGTGCCAGCACTGGCAAAGGAAGAATGATATTGCAAAACATCTAGATACTAGATTGTTGGGTAAGCTCCGAGATACATTTCCACACTATAAACATTTAATGAGATTTGTTCCCACCAGACTATTTACTGCATCAATCTATTTCATGGCACTGTATTCGCAACAAGAAGATAGAACAAAGGTTATTTCAGGTCCTTAGCCAATGGAACTTTCTGTAAAGCGAGAAAAGTGTCATCATCTAATTCATAAAATCATTTCAGAAGTTAAACGCTCTATAAATTGTGCTTTATCTAACTCACACAGCTTCAATTCCTATTTGTGTAACCTAGGTAAAAATATATTTACAACTTGATAAACAAATGGCTTTTTACAACCGTCAGACTTCTATGTTCTTACATTTCCAAGTAAAAACAAATTCAATTCAAAATGCGATTTTTTCCCATTTTGTGATTATCGCAAATTTCAAATTTTAGAACAGCAATAAATGTTATTGCATTTTTTAAATAGTGCTGCTTACATAGAGTCAAGATTAAAATAAAAATATATAAATAATAAAAATGCAATCCTTCTGACATTTCTTTTTTTTTTTTTTAATTTTTAAGTAATCCAGGTAAATAGTGGGTCTCTTATAAGGCATCTCATTTGTCATTCACAGTTACACTGTAACAAGTTATGTATTAGTCTCACGTGTTTCTTTTCCCTTCTATTTATAAGGAAAATGGATTAGGAATTTTAAATTCAAAACCTGTTGTGAGAAGCAAGAACGGATGGCACATAACGGGCAATTGTAGCCTGTTCCTTTGGGAGGAAAAACCTGACTTTGAGCGTGACTGAGAGGATCAATAAACTGCCACTACAGAATTTGTGGCATATTTCAATGTAGTTCTTTAATTTTCCATTGAAAATTTTAGATAAAAATCTACTACCACCAGTCCTAACATCAATTTTCCTCAAAATGTATCACAGTCTTGGCACTGGGATGCAGAGATCTGCTAAGTCCAAGAATTCACAGTCAAAACCACCCGTATTTGTAATTGTGTTTAGAAACATTCATTCCTTTTGTTGATCTGGGCCTACATCAGTTACACCCCATGAGGATCAGGGTCTCACCTACAGGGGAAGGACAATGGAAAATGACACAGGTGGGAGCCAGAGCATGAGAAAAAGGAGAAATTCCACAGAAAAGCTTTGGATGAGGAATAGAAAAAGTGCTGCCTTCCCCCAGGTATTTGCTTCGATAATGGGAGCAGGGATGCAGAGGTGGTGAAAGCATATTGGCTGTGTCATTTCATTTAATGATAAGCAGCAAATGTAATGAGGTTTGTGAATTGCTCGATGACACGAATTACAGGATGGTCCCAGTGCCACATTCTGCAGACAAGGACTCCAGCCTGCATGGAGCAGCTGCAGTGGGCACTGCCAGCTGAGAATCACTGCAGAGCAAACTGAACTGAACTGCTGGGCTCTGCCCTGACTGCAGGATGTGACACAACTGCAGCTAACTCTGCCCTGGGCCCGAAGGGAGCCAAACCCTGAACACACATGAAGCCTCAGCTCCAAACTCCTCTGAGGAAAGAGATTCCTCTCAATCAAATCATTCCAAGTGATGCTATTTAGACTAGGACTAAGCAGAACAACAATCCTTAATGCCTTTAGGCTCATCATTTATGATATCAATAGTTATTTTTTAAAAAATAAAGCTTTTTTCCCAAAAATATTGTAATCTCACATATTTACATACCTCAAGCTCATCAAGTGCACTTCCAAGAGTAGCTGTGCGAGATGCAGGTTGCTCCATTTTATTTCCAACTCCTTGGGAAGCATTAGAAATTACATTGAGAGCATTCTGTATTTCATTGCAAATTGAATCCTTGCTGGCTGTAAGGGATGCAACATCTGAATGTTCCAAACAAGCTGAACATATTGAATGTAGGAAAGCAGAATTTTCCTTCAGGGATGCACGTGCTGCAGCAATTTCATCTCGCTGATTGCTAGATTTCAAATCCTGTCAGCAAAAGAACATGCTGTTTATTTCCAAAAGCACTCCAAAACTGACACGTATAAACATTTTTTCATTTCTATCTCTACTCTGCTTAAGGAAACATCAAGTTAAATTCATCGAAGTTTGTGAAAATGGACTGTAAGGATAGTTACAATTGAATCATCATTACCTCATGAGGAAGGAGCAAAGTATGTGTAAAAGAACCACAATTTTTAGTGTGTCTTACAACCAACACCATGAACTGTCTGTGTTTTGTTTGTTTTTAAGCAGTTTTCCTCTGAGAAGCTGCCCTGGAAATTAGCAGCCTTTCCCTCCTGGCCACATCTTTTCACAGCAGCAACAGAGAAGGACAGAGGTGCCTGAGGAGTCAGGGCACTCTGCAAGGGCTGCATCTGAACACATTTCTGTGTTCATGTTCTGTGCTGCTTTCCCTGCCCCAGCAGCCTCTGTCTCCAGCACTCTGCAGAAAGGAACAGCAGGTCAGGGATAGCAATCCTGCACTCCAGGGAAAGGGGAAGCATGGAAGCCACCTTGAGGTGCCACTGCCTGCTTCCCTCTGTCCCTGCTGTGTACACACTTAAAGCATTCAGGGATCTTACCTCATCCTATTTTATTACTGACATTTTACCCTGCTTCTCCTGCATCGTGTCCCTCTGAAAAGAAAACTGATAGATATTTATGAAATGGCTCGGGTGAAGGAGACAGTTAAATTCAGGGGAAAATAAAAAAAGGGAAAATAGCACATCTGAGCCTGTGGCACCAGATTCAAATGATGAGAAGAGGCACAATGAAGAATGAACAAGTAAATGCATACAAAACTTCTCACAGCCTGCCCACAGGCGATCTGAAGTCTAATTATTTTCCTTTGCATTGCATCAGGCTCTATATGCATTATTTACAAAAGCATCACAGTAACCACTTCTCACTGCATCAAGTTTTTAAGTTTATGGCTGAAGAGCATTTGATAGTAAATGAACCAGTCCTGTATTTTTAAAATCTCATTTACTCCAAGATATGCTTTGGACATAGGATTGCATCTTACTTCCTCAGGCTAACTTGGAAATCTTGGGGATACAGTAACAAAAAACCAAAAGCAAAGCAAATGAAAGAGATGTAGTCTTAAGCAGGAGTAGACAACAGTTTAACCAACTGATCATGTGAATCAGAAAACTGTTTTCTTGAGTGTATTAACACGTAACGTGTTTTTAAATTTTTAATAAACAAATATATAAATGAATCACCACTGTGCATGAATGATTTTATTGCCCAGTGTGTTCAAAGCCAAATACTACTGCATCTCCAACCTCAGTGAAGCAGCTGTGATTTGTCCAGTGCACTGGGGCCTTGTTCAGAAAAGAAATGCTATTTAAACACCAACTCTGGCTCTAATTAGCGAATCTATCTTTCCTGCAATTATTACAAGACAGCAGACTGCCCTCTTTTCTCCTGTGCTACAAGGAAGCCACAGACCCAGAGATGCAATGGGAAGTCAATGCTCTAACACTTCAGCCTAACTGGCTTCTATTATTAACCATTTCTTACTTTGCCACATCACAGGCAAACCAAACCCAAAAGCCTTTAAAAATCGTTTTTCCCTGTAATACAGTACTGTCTAACCAGGGCTGAGGGGTTCACAAGAAAACCAAAACTGGTAAGCCAGAAGCACAAAGCCAGTGCCAGCAGTCAGTAACAAAGTCTGCAAAGCTTCAGTAAGTTAATGTTTTTGTTTCACACAGTACTGTGGAGAGATTCAGAGTCATGGCATAGATAAATTCTCCTACAAAGAGCCCCAGTTTTGTTCAGTAACATGTTAAAATAAAATAAAAGCTCAGACCCATGAAATTCATCACTTTGTTGTTTAGCTGTGAGCTTGAAGAACCCCCAAAGAAGCTGTAGAGCCATTACTCCTTTCCATATTGAGGAAGAATTTATTCCCTGAGATTTTTTGTGTGAAAAAGAAGAAACATCTGATAATCTTAGTCTGATCTTTTGCATAAATGGACCAAAAAAACACCCTGAGATTGAGTGAATTTGCTATCAAAGCTATGCATATGTGGATTATCAGAACAATAAACTAGTTCTTTGAGGGAGGAAGTTAGTCTCTACAAATACCTGCAGTTCACAGGTATTTGTAGACAAATATTTGCTCACAAATGTTCTGCAGCTACTTTACTGCACTTCAGGCTATTTTTTTTTTCTTCATGGTTTAGCACTTTCTTCTTATTCCAACTTCTTTTTTTCTTCTAGCATGTGTTTTTCCACACTAAATCAGTTAAGTCATGTGAGACCAGCTGAGATTAAAGATAATCCCATCTCCAACCCCTGCCAATCCAAGAGACCCACTACAGTAACATTTCCCCAGGCTGCTGTCCCAGTCCTTCCAGGACATACTTCTGTGTCTTCCTTATATCTGGTTGTCCACGACAAGAATGGAAAATAAATGGATAATCAGAGATTCCCAGCTGTGGATTGTTCCAGCTTAACCCAGTGAATGGACAAGAAGACTTTCAAGAACTTGAAAACTACCTTCATTGTTAAGCTTTGATTACACTACTTCAATAAGGAGCAAAAAAAGGAGGAAAAAAGAAATCTGTTCTTTATCCCATATAAGGTTTAAGGTTTCTAAGGACAGCCCAATCCAGCTCCTGTTCACTGAGCATTCCCATCAGCACAGCTCACAGGGGCTGGCATCACCATGGGTCCAAATCACGCTGCTGTGTTTTGCACCAGCTGTAGTTTCAAAGCACACTGCAGTAGCCAGGCTGCTCTCTGCAGAGCCAGGTGTTACCAACCCGAGCTCTGTATCCAGGGAAAACACAGGCATACTAACCCCCACAGTCTCATACTACTACAGAAATAGGGGACAAAAGCAGTAGTTTTTATCACAGCTTAAACCTGAGTTTTAGCATTCAGCTTTCAATCAGAAGTGACTGCCAAATCATGCGTAGCTGCTGATTCAAAGACCATAACAAAGCTCAAACTCTTCCAAGTGCATTCATGCACTGCTCATCTGGGCAAGGCTCCAGATGACATATTTCCTAAGTATTGTGTTGTCCTTTTCAGTGGAAGAAAGCATCTCACCGACAAAAGCAAGTGAAGATGATCGGGGGGCGACACTGGCGGGGGCTGTCCCCGTGCTGTGTCAGTTCTGCCGAGGAGCGCTGCTCACATCGGTGCTGGAGCTCACACCACTGCTGGAGTGCTGGAGCTCACACCACTGCTGGAGTGCTGGAGCTCACACCGATGCTGGAGTGCTGGAGCTCACACTGGCGCTGGAGCTCACACCGGTGCTGGAGCTCACACCGATGCTGGAGCTCACACAGATGCTGGAGCTCACCCCGGTGCTGGAGCTCACACAGATGCTGGAGCTCACACTGGCGCTGGAGCTCACACCGATGCTGGAGCTCACACAGATGCTGGAGCTCACACCGGTGCTGGAGCTCACACCGGTGCTGGAGCTCACACAGATGCTGGAGCTCACACAGATGCTGGAGCTCACACCGGTGCTGGAGCTCACACAGATGCTGGAGCTCACACAGATGCTGGAGCTCACACAGATGCTGGAGCTCACACCGATGCTGGAGCTCACACCGGTGCTGGAGCTCACACAGATGCTGGAGCTCACACAGATGCTGGAGCTCACACAGATGCTGGAGCTCACACCGGTGCTGGAGCTCACACCGATGCTGGAGCTCACACAGATGCTGGAGCTCACACCGGTGCTGGAGCTCACACAGATGCTGGAGCTCACACTGGCGCTGGAGCTCACACCGATGCTGGAGCTCACACAGATGCTGGAGCTCACACCGGTGCTGGAGCTCACACCGGTGCTGGAGCTCA
Organism: Poecile atricapillus; assembly: GCF_030490865.1. Classification (NCBI taxonomy): domain Eukaryota; kingdom Metazoa; phylum Chordata; class Aves; order Passeriformes; family Paridae; genus Poecile; species Poecile atricapillus. The sequence goes on from NC_081254.1 coordinate 3,985,771, forward strand.
CACAGATGCTGGAGCTCACACAGATGCTGGAGCTCACACCGGTGCTGGAGCTCACACAGATGCTGGAGCTCACACAGATGCTGGAGCTCACACCGATGCTGGAGCTCACACCGGTGCTGGAGCTCACACAGATGCTGGAGCTCACACAGATGCTGGAGCTCACACCGATGCTGGAGCTCACACTGGCGCTGGAGTGCTGGAGCTCACACCGCTGCTGGAGCTCACACAGATGCTGGAGCTCACACAGATGCTGGAGCTCACACCGCTCAGGACTCTGCCCAGCCTCAGCTGGGAGCTGCAGCCACACTCAGCCCGGGCCCTGCAGCCCCAGTTCCACACACCTGGCACCTTCAGTCCCATTCCGAGCCACAGGGGTGCCAGGCTGCGGCTCAGCACAGCTCTGCCAGTCTGAGCTGTGAGCATGGCACTGTGAGTCAGCACGGGGCTCTCATCTGCTCACAGCCTGACCTCAGAGCCCACCTCAGGGCTGCCCCATGGCCACCGAGCTTCCTGTGGAGCTGGCTGGGCTGAGCCTGGCTGCCACAGCCGGCACTGCCCGGCTCCTGCCCATGTCTGCCCAGGGATGCCCTGCCTCGGGGAGCAGCTGGGCATGGCTGCACCCCACAGAACCGTCTCCAGGTAAGCATTTACCATCAGCAGGGATCATCTGGAGTCAGCTCCATCATCAACCTGGCCCTGCCTGCTCTACAAAACACTTCATTTGCAAAGCTACAAACAGCATGACCTGGTGGCCCCTTTCCTCCATGTGAGGCTTTTAACTACATCTGAACAAATTACACAGACAAGTGATCGTAACCACACAAAAAAGAGACACAAACAAACATTGGGGATAACAGCTGGCAGAATAAAGCTTTGTTAGCACAAATGAAACACCACTGGATGATAGAGCTGAACTGCACTGAGCACCAAAGGCTCCCTTACATGCATTCACAGTGAGCTCAACACCACTCAGCCTATCCTTACCGAGCATGATCATAGTGCATGCCTGACTGTGAGGAATTCCAAGCTAACTTCTAATAAAAAAGTCTTACCTGGCCTTTAAACTCATTTTTTCTGACCTGAGAAATGATTGGCAGCTCTCAGTGTCTCATGGTGTCACAGCACTGTAGCATCTATAGAGCACAGAAACACCACACACACACACACAAAATACAGACTCGGTACGGACAAAACTGCAGGCAGAGCTTGTTTGCATCCATATTACCATAAACCCATGCCTTCAGTAACCCCCTCAGTCTCTCTCTCAGAAGCCTTTATAAAACCAGATTATTTGAGATGATTACCGAGAGCAAGCAGGGAAGGGATTCCCAGGACCGTGGTTCCCAGCAGAACTTGCTCTCTGTATCCACACTTATTCATTATTCCTCTGACAGGTGTGATATATAACACCAGAGAGCAGCAAAGTTATCTTATACAAAGCCATGACTGCTTAACACCCCTGCTCCTGCAATTTATTAATGTTTTCCAGGAATTTGTTGTTCAGACAGGGAAAGATGCAGTTTCTTTCGATGATTTGGTTGCATCAGATTGCAACTACTGCACAGTATTCTGTCTCCCCCATGCTCTGGCAACTTCTAGCCCAGTTATTGATGATGGAGCAATGCTTGCTGTCACCTCTCTATCTGCTATTTCAGGATCTGGTCCCTGCACTCCAATACCCTGCTGTTAACTTGCAGTCTTCCTAGATGAAGTAGCTGATTTGGAAAGGTGGCAAAGCAATTTCTTCCCTATAAGAATTAATCTATTAGCTCACAAAGGTTTTCACCTAGTACAGCTACAGTCACATTTGTCACCAGTGAGCTTGCCTAGAACTAAAGCAGGAACCATTCATCAAGGAGAGGGCTCAGGAGGTAGGAACCTCCAGAAGGTCTCATCACATCTGGAAGTTTTAACTAAGCTGTTAAAGCTTTCTGGAAATGTTCTGGCTTGGACTTTTTTCAATGGAAGATGACTCACTGAAAAATGCAGCAGAATGACATTCATCCACAATTGTTTTTTCCCAGTTTTATTAAACTTTTATAATACCATACTTGATTATTTTACTTGTTTCTTTTCTGAGGTTTTAAAATTAGAAGGGATTTGGGGATGTTTATTGTATTGAAAATTCGTTTCATTCTCTGCCTTAGTGGTATTAGGCTACTTAGAAACAGCCTAAGTAAATTATTACTGCTGGCAGATCACTTCATACAGGGTCCTCAAGCACTTTCACTGATACACTTCAACAAACACCGCTTCCACATTAACCTGTTCTCTTTTCATAGAGGTGATCATGCCAGAACATACCACATCTGCCACAGGAGTTCAGGATCTCTCCTCCAACAAATCAGCTCAAGTTCCCCCAGGTACAAGTTCCTCCTCATTTCAAGCAGAACATGGTTCTGGTTTTCCTACATTTATTATCTTATTATGAAAGATGGGAAATCATTTACAATAAACAGGTACAGGACTCATATCAGGCAGTTCCACCTGCTCTTTCCTCACAAGTTATATACTCCACAAATCTTCATGCCCTTTGCCCCTATTCTGCTGACAAACTCCAGGTACAGTTTAACCCTTTTTAATATTAATTTTTAATACTAATTATAATTCCAGAATTTAAAGGCATGTACTTCAATTTTTTCTAATTAAAAAAACCCAGAGCTAAAACCAGCTGACTGCAGTGAATGGTGCCTCAGATGCACCCAAACCCAACTGCAGGGAAGATTAAGCTTCTCTAACTTGCAGACACGTCCGAGTGACGCGTGTAAAGAGCGTCACTCAAGCAAACAGGACTGAAGTGCTAATCCATCAAAACAAGCTTATTAGCATTACCAATTTCAGCAATGTTAACAGCAGGGTTTGTTTTCACTGCTCAGCTGAAACTGCAAAATGAGCTGGTTTCAAGTATTTATCATGGACAATCCCCCCCGCCCCCCCTTTTTTTTTTCCTGTATATCAATTTAGGTTTTTAAATTTTGTTTTCTGTATACCTTGCAAACACTTCCAGGACAGAAATTCAGAGAAAGAAAGAAGCAGCCATAAGCCCTTGAGCTCTGAACTGAATGTTAATGCATTATATGTGATAGATTTAATACAGAACTGAGAATAAATGACTTCCAGCAGCTGCACTCTAGACCTATAAATTGCTGTGGGTACTACAAAATCCATACAGAGGAAGAACAACTGTATAATTTATAGCATCAGTATCTGTCAAGAAATGCTGCAAATACAGAACTTGATTTCTTCCTTTTAATGTTCCTATTAAAATTAGAAATTATCCTTACCTAGATTCCATTTAGATTAGGAATTTTGTTCATCTTCCCTGGTGGCACATCAATGCAGAAGACCATTTAATTCTTACCACTGTTAAACTAAATTCAAAAAGCATAAACACCAAAAGAGTTTGATAAAATAAACATGTAACAAGTTAAGGACTAGCTTGTGTTTTACATAGCAAATGCTTTGAGGAGATGAGAAAAGGGCAGTACTCTGATGAGATTGGTTATTCCACATAGCAGGCATAAACCACACAAACCCAGAGGATTTTGCATCCCCTTCACAGCACAGTGTGAGCAGCCCCAGAGTTTGATCCAGTATCCTCTATTAAATATGTTATATATAAATATATATAAACTACATACATAAATATACTATAAATACGTAACAGTAACTATGAAAGTGGGATAAACTGTAACCAGAATCTAAAAACTGCACAATGCCATTCATTTTATGGAAACATTTCGAAGTTTTGGGTCCCAAATTCATTCAAGAGCTATAAATGGTTGTAAATTAGTGGGCACCAAACAAGGGATTGCTAAGGGATGAACCAGACCTGAATTTTTCACTAAGTACCTCCCATCAGCCTGCAGACACACACCAGCAAAGGGGGAAAACTTGTGACTTTTTCCAGACAATAGACACTGCAACAGTTGTTTTTATAAAAATAAACACACACCACAATCTCTATTAATATCCTTATTAAAGTAATTTCAAAATCCATGGAAGCACAGGGATTGTGTTTTGCTGAAGACATTACAAACAGCTCCAGGACTGCAATCAGTATGGGACTGCATTGCCTGGTACATTTATTTTACCTTAAGAGATTACTGTCTGTTAAACCTCCAATTTAAATTGTAAGTCAGCTTCAAACTTTTATAGTTGAACTGACCCAATTTTTACAGTTTAATTGACTCAATGACTTTCAGGTCTCCCCAAGGTGCATTTTTTATGTAGCAGTAAGGTTGGTAAATGCTGTTTTCTTGATCTCTAAACAGCGTTCAATATAAAAAATAAGGTGTTCAAGTCCCATGAAGAAAATCCAACTGACTTAAACTGGTCTGAAATACCAGTTTTTGTTTGCAATTTTTGTTACAGAAAGTCAGAAGTTTCAATACATAATTTCCATTTTCCTAAACTGAATGCCCTGTCAGGGGTTCAGTCACATGAAAGCCCTTCAAACAGGTCAGAACTCAGCCTTACCCCTGTGTCAGACACACAACACTAAAAACAAACCAGGAAACCGGTTTGTAAGTATTATTCCACATGGCATTATTTTCATAGATTTCTCCTCCATCCCCTCTCCACATAGAACTTCAAATTCCAGTTAAGTTTGGTGAAAGTAAAGAAAAAATTGCAGGTGAGAAATTAAGTCTGAAAAAGAAACTTGGCTTACTTTGCACTGGCTTGTGTAACATTTTCCATTACAAAACCCCTGCTTTCACCTGATCCTAATTTTGACAAGTTAATAGGTTAGGCTGAAACTTCTCACATCAGATCTTTGATAAAGACTGTTGAATTTTCTTTATTTGATGGGGGGCTTTTTGTTCAGAGAAAATATGGGTTCAAGCACTTTCAGGTTAAAGGCTAAGGAAAGCATTCTCCCCATGTGAATAAAGCCTGAGCAGTATTTTCTGGAGAAAATACCCTTTTTGTGGGTTTTTTTTTGGAACAACTGATTTAAGATTTGCTTCCTTGAATATCACATAAAGTTGAAATAGCAACAATAAATATAAAGCACAAAACACTACAGTGATGGTCAGAGAGAAGGAAACTCCGGCTCCAGGGTCCTGCTCTGACAGGATGCACAAGGTGGAGGAGCAGAAACAGCATCCCCAGCTCTTCCCTATTTGTTTTGTCCAACTGAGAATACTTCTTAACTTGAACACTGTCACAAATTCAATGTGAAAAAGCAATTTTCTCTAAATTGGTTTTAAAAACTCTTCTTTAAGAAAGCAAGTTATTCCTCCCTACTAATTATAAACCATGGTATTGAAGCAATCACGTACTATTCTTCCAATTAGTCACTCGGTGCAAAGCTCGGCTATTTCGCACAGAAATAAAGCAAAACTGTACAGAATTAAAGCAATTCTCTGTAATTGCCATGTTGAAGTCTTTGAAGGCCTGATGGCTTGCTGTCTGTAGGCTCTTTTATTTTTTCTTGCTGCATCCCACCAAAGCAGGGACATTTCTCAGCCCTCACCTGCAGCTCTGTGCACAGCACCCTCCCTGCTGGGCTTGGGTGAGAAAAGGCTCCACACTGACCTGGGCACATCACACAGCACCAGCTTCTTCTTCACTCTCACCACACACTGCCTGAAAAAGGGATTTCTCCAACCCTCACACCTTCTTCACACACTCTTGAGAAGAAGAGACTGACTGTCACACCTGGCATCCCATCATGTTAGATGAACCAACAATTGAGGGGGAAAATACTTGTAGAGAAGAGACTGAGGAGGAGGAAAACAGGGATGGAAAAGTAAGTTACAGAGCAGGAATGCTAAAGGAAGGAGAGGCTGGGGATTCCTCTAAGGCACCAAGCAGAAGGAACAGCAGGTATGGCACAGCAGGACACGTGGCCATCGTGCCTTGGGCAGCCTGAGATGATCTCAGGGAATGGGATTTGACAGGTGAGCACAGCAGCCCCTCCTGACCAGGAGGAGAAAGGCATTCCAATATCCCCAAGTCACAGAACAAGGAAAGCTCCGTTTCTCTGTCCCATTTCCCTCTGCACAAGACTCCTTTTGTCTCTCCAGCTGTGTGTCAAAGAAGAAAACAACATTTGGTAGATGGGAACAGAGACCAGCACCCAGCACTGGAACTACTGCCAGAGAATAACCTTAGATCAGACTCCTTAGATTTCATCTAGGAAGGCCCTATTAGCAAGATGAGGCTAAGAAAATCAGTCTGTGCAGTACCAGATTTCCCAAGACCAAATAATTTCTCACATGCAGGACTTAAATACTTATTTTTTTCACATATCATACAGAAACTTAGCTTCATATGTCCAGCAAAGCATCAGGACTTTGTGCTACTGTGAGCTTCTCACGAGCAGCCACTCCTCTGAGATGAATCCCATGTTACCAATGATCCCACAGTTTTCCAGTGTCACTTACAATTTGATTAAACACAGATTTGATCAAAAATCCTCTCAAGCCAAGTGGGAAGTACTCCATAAGCCTTTGCAAACAATGTGAGTAAATGACCACAACATAAACATCAACAGCATCTTCTTTTATATTTCTGGATCTACTCATTTAAGAGTTGACTTAGACATTTCTTTCATTGACTAGCTAAGTATTGCCCAATTAGTTTTAATGTAATTACTTTCCTCTCATTACAATCTCAAGTCTTTTGTTTGCAGCACACTCACAAATTCCAAGGCTTACAAGTATCTATAGTGCTTTTCACTTACAATTCTGGATGAGTGTTGTAATTTCCCGGCTTGCTGAGACATATCATCTTATAGTTTCAGGACTCTGAATTCCATTTATATAAAAACTGCAGTAGAGTTCTTTTGTCTTGGAAAGTTTATTTAACATAAAAATAACCTTTCTGAAATGTTTCCTTTCTTCTAGATCATTCTTGTGACATATTAATGCAGCATTAAAACTTTTTTCATAAGACAATACTTCACTGTTAAAATGATAAATCACACTCAATGACTATCTAATCAATTTACCTTTTAGATTATTATTAGAACATCGTTTCTGAAAAGTGAACAGAATTTTTAAAAAGTGTAATCCTTCAGAGACCTGATCTTCAAAACTAAGAAGCATAACTGCCACCTGAAAGGGAACAAATCTTTTGTATTTCATTATAATAGTCAATTTTTGCACAATATTGAAGACATTATTCTTGCTCAGGGAAAAAGTTCCAACATTTCTAATATAAATTTCTTCTGTTAGGAATGTGAGATGAGTTGTGCATCTGTATATTTCAAAAGTAAGTTTCCTGGATGTCCTCCCACAGTGGATTTGAAGTCTGTGGCCCACTGGGAGCTAAGGTTGCAGAATCAGAGTAAGAGCAGAGGGAGAGGATGTCCCTGCTCCAGCTGGCAGTGGGACTGAGAGCAGCAGGCAGGAGCAGAGCCCCAGCACACAGGCACTGGGAACCCGGCAGGAGGGACAGCAGCAGCAGCAGCTCATGTCCTGCACAGGTAAGGGAAACATGGGAACATGGGAGCAGAGGGAACCATCACTCCAGCCACACACTCAGCTTTTGTGCTCACCATCAGGCCAGGGGAGAAGGAACAGAATGGAGGAAGCAGGAAGTGCTTGGGACTGCAGCAATGTTTGGAGGGCTTTCTAAACACATGTGACATTCTCAGGACACCCATAATGGTAACAGTAAAAAGAAAAGAGATTCCTTTTAACGATTAATGGGAAATAAATGGGAAGAGCACCTGGCACAGGACCACTTGATGGAGAAGGAAAGACTGGTGTCCCCAGGAGAACAGAGGCCAGCCAGGCTCCTGCAAGCCCCAGCCCTGCTGGAGGCTGCCCTGGTACCAGAGCTCTCTGCAGCCCTGCTGGAGGCTGCCCCAGCCCCGGGGCTCTCCCCAGCCCTGCTGGAGGCTGTCCCAGCCCCAGAGCTCTCCCCAGCCCTGCTGGAGGCTGCCCTGGTACCAGAGCTCTCCCCAGCCCTGCTGGAGGCTGCCATGGTACCAGAGCTCTCCCCAGCCCTGCTGGAGGCTGCCATGGTACCAGGGCTCTCCCCAGCCTGGGACACGGACTGGGGAAAGGACTCACAGCACCCTGGCAGCCGCACTCCTGCAAGCTCAACAAGCCTTCCCTCCAAGCACTTCTCACACTAAGCACACATCAATATAAACTACTCCTCTCTCATTCTAAGCCATGTGTATTTGGGGGTTCTTTCTGCATTGTTTTGGGTTTTTTTTAGAGAGTTTTTTGTTCTACTTGAGGCTTTTATGTCATTTTGGGTTGGGTTGCTTGGGAACCATTCTCTGAAACCAAAGAAATTTGTTTCAAAATTGCCCAGGTCTTCAGCATAATTTTAATCTTCTTCATCACATGTTCTCTCTATGGAATTATGACCAAACTGGAAACTTTATAAGTGTAGCATTCTCCTGTTAAACTGTATTCATATACTAACATCAACAAGTTAAAAAAACCCACCCAAAAAAGCAATTTAACAAGTGCATACACCTGCATTCTGTATACTTACTCATCTTACAACACCCACACAGCAGCTGTGGCATGTCTGTTATTAACTGTTTTTCCTGCTTTTTAGACACTCTTCTTCCAACTTAGACAAAAATAATTTGTCCTTGTTAAGCAGTCACAGAATGACAACTTCTAGATTTAAAATTAGTCTCATCAATCACTTCAGCACAGAAAAATGCCCCAAATTCAAAACATTTGAAATTCTATTGAGCGGTGTATTAAACAGCTAGCCCTGAAAACTCAGGTTTGTGAAAGTCAGTGAAGTGTTTTCACATCTGCTGCTGATTCAGCCTGTTAATGGCACAGTAATAGAAAACTGCCAAAAAGCCAACCACATAATAACAGTTGCCCTGGAAAACAATTTTGGTAATTACAGTCTTCTCAAATAATCAAGTAAAAAGCAATTTACTGTCTCTATAAGATGGGGTTTTTCTAACATAACAAAATTATTTCCATATAGCACTTGGATGTTGCATTCAATGGGTGCTACATTGCAAGGAAACTTCCTGATCATTCATGACCATTTACAGTAATTACACAATAAGCAGCAAAACAAAAATACACATTTCATCTGACCTGGCTAAACTGGCAGTTTCAGTAAGCTACAAAAATAGCGGCGTAAGTAGATCTCCATAGCAGAGAAAAGGCAATCAGCACGAGAAAACCACAAAGCAAATTAGCAACATATTATATGATAAGGGGAACAAAGTTCATTATCTGTCCAGTGTCTAGGCACTTCTCCCACACTGGCTGCTGCATGAGGATGGTGCTCTGCAGGCTGCCTGCCCACAGACACCCCACAAGAGAAAATCCTGGGGCACACGAGTTGTGCAAGAGACTTTCGTCTTGCTGTCGGCTTGGAAGAACTGCAACACTCCCTACTGCCCTCTGGAAATAATGGGACAATTATCATTATCCCCAGTGGGGCTGCTTCATTTCCCCAGCACAGATTGCACATTTCCTCCTCCTTCCCCTGAGAGTTGGTACCTGAGAGACCACAGTGAGCAAAACCTAATAACATTCTTACTCAGCATTTCAGTGAAACCTACACAGACTAATTAGAAGCTTCTAGAAAGCTCTGCAGAGGTGCAGCTCCCAACAGCCCAGTATTCTGCCTAAAATATTTCTGTTGTTCCCCCTCCTCACCCCCCGGTGAAAAATCAGCTGGTGAAAGTTCCCTGAACTCCAGCTTGCTCCAAGTGGGACATGGATGAGGTTAATGCTGGAGAACCAGCGAGAGCTCTGACCTCCAACACCTGAAGTCACTTCTCTTCTGCTTAGAAGTGTTGGAGTCTGAGCCACAGAGTGTGTGCCCTTGTCTCTGATGCCTGCCTCTGAGATCCAGGAGAACAAGGAATTTCATAGAACATGAAATTATGGGCATGTTTTCATGGTGATACATGAAAACAACTGTTAAAGTTAGATAGAAAAAGCTAAAAGTGTAAGTGTGTAGATTAGAGAGTTAAGTCACTGGGTGGAAAAGTTAGAGTTTAGAGTTAAACTAGTTTAGAAAAGCAGAAGACAAGATGGAAGATTTAGAGTGTTGTCTCTTCTTTCTTCTTTATGTTCTTCTTCTAGAGGTTTTTGGGTAACAGTAGTGATTGGATAGAAGATGTCACAGTGCAGCACACAGGTCATTGGGTCATTAAGAAAAATAATTTATGTGTCTAGTGTTAATTGGATAAGAATGTGTATAAAGATAAAAAGGCTGCACAGTTCAGGGCCATTTTTTGCCATCAGAGCCAAAATGAGCCAGGTTGTAGTGAATTGAACTTGTGCAGAAAGGCTGCAGAGACCTGCCAAGTTTTGTGATAACATCCTAATGAACAGGAGAAACAAGATCCTAACGAGCTTTGGAGTTTTCTTCCTGAACCCAGAGAACTGAGATAAACAGAACTCCTTGTGAGGGAGTATCCCCAAGGAGCTCAGCTCAAACGAGACCAAGAAATCCAGAGGTTCGAGAAACACAGCAAAATCAAAAACAGAAAAAAATGTTTCAAGAAGAGGGCCTAGAGTGAAGGAACCACCCAGGATGCTTCTGCCAGGTGGAAAGGCAGACAGAAACAATGCCTGTCCAGCTCTGTGTTTCCCCAAGCTTTCACTTCTCAGTGGTCTTCTCTGGTATAAAGCAGGAGACAATGAGAACTTCAGAGGATACATCAGTAAAATAAGTTTTAGCTACTTCTGATGTGAAACAAAAACAACCTGCTTCCAAAATGCAGAATTGACTTTTTAAAGAGAACAAACCCAAAAGTTCAGTGTGAGTGCTCTTTGTGAGAGCTCCTTACCAATACACAGACCAATGTCCTGGCCTATTGGTCCCTGTCGTGCCCAGACTCGGTTCCCACACACAGGGCACAGATCCAGGAGAAACTGGAGAGGATGACTAAGCTTTTAATCATTGAGCTGGAAACAATACCAGCCACAGCATGACCTTCAAATGAGGATTAATTTATCTTCAAAGAACTGACCCAAACTTTAGCATTAGGTTAAGTAATAATTTATTCAGCAGTTCCTCTCCAGGGAAAAGAACAGAATTTTCCCACAGACTATCTATCCATTAAGACTGAGGAAAACTCTTCCAAAGCCATTAAAACTCATTATTTCTTCTGCAAGGAGCATTTTTTAGAAACAACTTAGGATAACAAAGGGATTTGACTCATGAGGTACTTTGAGCCTACTCAGTACTAAGATGATTCTCTTAGTCAGGGTCTGATTCAGCAAAGGCCCACAGGAGCGTCTCTGAAAACAGGAGTGACTCCATGGGACTGGAGATACAGCTGCTGTTTCACTCAAAGTAAGTATGATGTGGGAGTTGGTAGAATAAAAAATGGACAGACAGAACTGCTGCTGTGTGTCATCTCTAATCATCAGAAAAAAGTAAGATTTGAACCTCTGGATTTCAAAGGCCTCACACACCGGTATCAAATCCTTGGACTGTACAGTTCATCAAATACCATATGGCAAAAATCAAATACTCCAATAAAGTCTTCCTAGTCAGTAAGGAATCCTAAAAGAAAATTCATTCTATCACTTAGATGGATTTCTTGGATTTTTCCAGATTCTTCTATTCTAGAAAAGGTTAAAGATTTTGATTTTTTAAAGGAATACAAGGCTTCAGATTGATAGTTTGCACAAACCACAAAGCAAAGAGCTCATTAGAAAAACCACAGGTAACAAGTTTATCACCTTTCTGTTGTCCAGTCAATAAAGAAAAACAGACATTTAACTGAAACGAATAGAAGATCTTTGCTTTTCATGATACCAGTTATGAGAAAGCCAAGAACCAAATGATCACAATATGGTGCAGTTAACACATCCAACAAATCAAAGCAGCCTGTCTGGTATATAAAAACAAAATCAAAAAATAGCCAAAATTAAACTCCCTTACTTTCCACTTTCCACATGAGTGCTCTGGATCTTCAGTTCTTCCAGACAGAGGTACTTTTTTGGTCAGAATTACAGTTTTATATCCTCACACCAATAGATTAATTTCTGTAGGACTCAATACTCCAACTCTGTGAACCTTTTTGAAACACTTTTGCTTGCAGCTCCTTGGTGAAACCCCCAGTTAAAGGAGGATAAGAGTGTTAAAGGAGGATAAGAGTGTTAGAATAACAGCTATACAAAACCACTTCTCTATTTATGTCACCTGCAGTTCTCTAAATCACATGGATGCGTGCTTTGAAGAATATTATACTTTTGCATTTGCAGTTTACTATCAAAGTAAAGGTCAAATGGAGAAGCTACAGTTGACTAAATTACATTATGCTACTGCTTCATTAAGAAGTTTTATGCACAGTCATGGTGTCATGAATTACTCACAATATTTAAATCACTAAAGAAAAAAAAAAAAAAAGCTTTACTATATTCAGAAATGCTCCAATGGGTAACAAGCTGAAAACAGATTCAGTAACTCATTCTGCCTCTGTTTTAAGTCAGAGAAATTCTGAACAGTTCCATTTTCTCAGTTCCATTATCAAAAATATTTGCTAAGGACAGTCAGAAAAAAATATTTAATTTGTTGCAGCAGCTTCAGTGCCAAGCAAAAACACCTGAAAATGAAGAGCACGTGGGATATGCACTCACATGTTTTACTCTGCCCTCCTACAGCTTTGGTTAGTTTTCTCCTTCAGCAAAATGAAAAGGATGGCCTGGAAAAAATATGACTTGGACAAACACAGGGTGACCTATGACAAACAGTCACACTGTGGGAAATTGAGAGAAAAGGACCACATGGATTAATCATCAAAAATTTCCTTCCCTTCTCAGGAGAATGAAGGTAGCCTATTCAAAACAGAAACTCTGTCAGATACTAGAATGAAATATAAAAGAATAAGTCAAACACATAAAGGACAAAAATCAACACTAGCAAAACTTAAAAAAAAAAATGAATAAGCCAGGGATACCAAACACTGCAAGAAAAGTTCTGGAAACATTGAGTAGGAGGAATTTGAAGTAAATGCTGGAGCACTAAAGGGAAATCTCTAGAGGAGTCAGATTCTTCTCTAAAAGATAAGTTCACTGAATTTTTTTTTTCCCCTGACATTATTTCCAAGATCGCTTGCAATCATAACTTAAAAACAAAAAAGAATATAAGATTTCCAGATTAATACTGGAAAAAAACACATAGAAGAATACTTAAGACAACTTGGTATCCTTCAATTGCCTAAACCTGTTTAGTTTCATCCCAACTTACCCTGACCAAGCCTGAGGGTCAGAAGTGATTCACCTGAGACCTGCTGGAGTACTAATGAGATAATTAGAGAACTGGGGGAAAATATTCTATCCTTAAAGTGAGGATTCCACAAAAAGAGGAAAACAAGGAAGATCAATGGAATAGAAGTCTAACTATAACTCTTAAAAGAAAAACCCACTGCAATCACAGAAAAAGAACTGAAAGTAGGTTACACTAACTTGGGCTGGCTCAAGCAATCTCCTTTCTTTCTCTAACAGGACCAGGGGGGTGTGACTGAAAGGACTGAAAGGAGGTGGCAATAATGAATGTCATTCCTCTAGCAGGAATGTCCCATGACAAATCAGGTTCAGGAAGCAGGTTCAAAGAACATGCTCCAAATTAAATCAGTGTAAGGACTGTACAAAAACATCATCAGGGAAAACATGCTGGACTAGATAATGAAGGACCACAATCAAACAGAAATATGTATTAAATTAAGGCTTATCAAAACTTTTTTCTGCAACTGGAAACAACCCTAAATATTGTCAACCAAGGTCACGTAAAAGAGAGACAGCTGAAAGAGAAAACAAAGATTACAAAGGGCAAGATGAAAACTGAAATAGTCTCAATAACTAGCATAAGCAGACCTACACCTAAAAGCAATTTAGAAACACACATTTCAACATGTCCAAATTGGAAAAAACAAACTGCCAGCTGTATTGCAGGCCTACCAAAAAAAGAATCACCACAGGGAATTCACATCTTAATGCAATGGAAACATGCTGCCCTGTTGTAAATCCATCTCCCATTCTGCCTGAAACAAACAATATTGAAGAGAAGTGAATTAATAGATTGTAGCCTGTAGGAACAGCTGGTTACCTTTCATCATCTTTAACAATGATAAATTCACAGCTGAAGTGATGTGGAATAGGCGTGGGCACTACAAACTCGGCTTTCTCCCTCCCTCAAAAACTCTTTCCAAAACAAGAGGGGAGGAGAGCACTGGACATGCACAAGAGTCCTCAAAAAAGAGCATTTGGATTTAGAGAAATGAGGAAACTGAGGCTGCAAAGAAAAAAATTACAAAAATTGTGGGTCATTTTCAAGTATGTAAAAAGGAATTGAATCATCCGTTCTCCGTGGACAGGAGAAAAGAAAAAAAACAAATATTTAAATGGAAGGAAGAAAAACAAAAAAAAAGGTGAAATACTTTAACAAAGAGGATAGTGAAATACCAGTAGAGATTACACTGAGAGGTTGCAGCACGCATAGGGATAGACATTCTACAGGAAAAAACCCAAATGTTGGAACTGGTCTCTTATATAGTTCTGGTTTGGGATGGATGGATTCTGTAAGACTTCCTGTGCTCCTTTCACACCTACTTTTCTGACTCTGTGAATACACATTCTGAAACATTACAAGTATCACAACTCTCCACCAGACTAAGCAAAGAGAGATTTCACAACCAGTACAGAAGGAAATGTGTCTGACAGAAGAGAGTTACAAAGGCATAAAATTGTTTCCATTATGGGTCAGTTAACTAATCTCAGTTATTTTGGTCACATCCAAACAACTGTCTTGCACAGACTTGTGTAAGAATATCAGGCACGTTGTGAGAACAAGGCAGAAGCACACAGGGTCTGTGTTCTGTGCTTCTGCTCCATTCTGCAGACACACAGACAGCTTTGGGGCTCAACAGACTCCAGCAAATGAGTTTTGTTCAATGCAGCAACTTGCACAGTGCTAAATTAAATGCTACAAAACACAGACATTTTAACTAATCTAATGAGTAGGATGCAGGTGAAGTACAATAATCTAAAAAGAAAACATTAAAAACAACCATTTAACTAAACATACACGTTCTTTTCATTCACTGTGCCTGAGCAAGCTCCTAAACTGCAGTAGCAGCTAGCACAGATTGCAGTGCCTGGTTCCAGGCTTTAGGTCTCCTCATTTCAGCAGTGTTCACACCTCAGATCTGTTCACCAAGCAGACCTGAAGTTATTGCACAGAGCAGTGCTTGTCATGCCAATGCCTGGCCCCCAGGAACCCCTGCCCACACACAGGGTTCACACTTTGGGCTGTCTCACCCAGGGCAGGGATAGGAAATCCAGCTGTATTAACCTTGTGCTGGTGCAGCTGCACGATTTTGGGATCCTTGACCATCTCTGTAAAGCTGCACACACATAGGACAGTTTGAATCATCAGTAATGATGGAAAACCGCTTTCCTTTGCTTAGCTGTAGTTAAATCTCTGATTTCCTCGCTACACGTCAAAACCAGTCCATACACTCTGTGTCCCTGAAATAGGAATTCCAGAGCTGTTACCAAAATATATGCAGTAGTGTTTGCTGAGAGGTATATTTATCTTTTTTCACAAAACTTGTGAAAAATAAATAATGACTCATAGTAATATTAATTTTATTATTAACAGTGATAATTCAGTGATGTATCTTCCAACCTTTCACACAACCTGTTCAAAAGCTGTTAGTCATATTTTGGAATCTGTAATGTTACAATTCTCAAGCTTAGCTCCAAACACTCTCACAGGCCTAAGAGCTTCTTTAACATTCCTGAACACATCTCAAAACTTGTAACTGAAAAATCTCTAGTAAAACACTGCTTCCAACAGTTCCATGATTTAAGTGCATATCCTGGCATAGCTTTGCACACCACTAATCCACAGCATCTTTACACATCATGAGAGCACTGTAATTAGTGCTATACAAACTGAAAAGCAGCAGAGAGACCTGGTTAAACATCAGCAGGGAAATTATTTTGCTAAATGTGAAAGGTTGCATAGAATTCAACAGGCATCCATCCCCATCAAGTGGTGCCTTTTCTCCCTCACTGATTAAAATGATGTGCCTCTGATGAGCCTCTGCCATCATCATCTGCCATCATCCCTCCTCTCCAATTTCCACATCTAAGAGCCCTTTCTTTGCTTGCTTTATTGGTCTTGTGAGTGAGCAGGCAAATTACCGACATTGCATTAATCTGTGCTGAGGGCACTGCAGGTCTCCCAGCCCTCTCTCTCCCTGCAAGCCTCTAACACACAATGTTTACAATCATCTGTTATTATCCTTTTAGACCACCCTGGGTCTTTTTTAACAACACCAAACCAGTAATCACCCTGAAGTGTCTCCTCTCACAGCATGTTCAGGTCATAGCCAGGTCAGCTCTGCATTTAGCGATTGTGAGACCTCGCACAATTACTTCCATGCAAACAGAGTCATTCACCATGGGTTTAGGCTCAGGAACTGCCTTACTGACACCGATGAGCCTCCAAAACTCAGCTTGTTGGTACCCAGCAGCCAGGAGCAGAGCCTGCATTGGAAGAGAGTGTGTGATCTCGGGAGGTCTGTGCTTCCAGGACACCCAGGGGCACGGAGGGGACACCCCAGACAGGGCCAGCAGTCAGTGCCCATGGCTGAGGAGAGAAAGAGCATCCCTCCCCAAAAGCAATGCCCTGATCAACTCCTTCCATTCACACCCCAGCACACAAGGGAACCAGAGAATCATGCTTTGTTCTACAGAACAACTCACTTTAGTCTATACTGGCTCTATTTTAAAATAAGTTTTTGCATACCCCTAGTCATAATTCATGACACCTTCTAATTTTCAAATACAACATTTTTCAGGCATCTTCCTGCTCCCCAATTTCACACCCATCCATAAAGCCATGTCAATCCATATGTCTCCCATTTTCCATCACCACAGCAGTTTGAAAGAAGACAAAGGGGAGGACATTTAAATCACTTAACATGCATTTCTTCACTCTGTGTCTGAATAAATCAGCAGAGAATATAAAAATGACTGCTTCTTCAAAATTACACAGGGAAGGATAGAGGGCTAAGACACATAGCATTTAAAATATTTTGTTTTCAATTTCATGTTTGCAGTGAATGAGTCACCTTCCATTTTCATTTCCTGGAAACTCTGGGTAGATTACTAAATGGACATAAATACTGACACACTTTTTGCACTAAGATCTGAATAGCTGTTATACTCTTTTTCTCCTTGTTGAGTTGTATCACAAATGATTTTGTAAATCCTCTGCTAAATGTGAAAACCTGTGCTGTTAATTTGAACCTGTCAGATACCTGAACTGCTTTTCCCAGTCTGGGAGTCATCTCCCCAGGCTCAGATTGCCATGGCATAGCCTCTCTCCATCCCTGTGAGTTCTGTGTTCTCAGTTTCCCCTCTGCAGTGCAGACAGCAGATGTTTACTGAGCTCACCTGCAGCGGGCTCAGGGGCTTGCTCCTGTTTCACTGCAGCACTTACAAAATGTGGTGAGGCAGGCTGTGAACACAAACATCAAATCCAGCCTTGGGGAACACCCAACTCTTCAATACCCCAGCCCTGCCTGCCACACAGAAATCTGAGCTCATATAAAGCCCCTGAAGTTATCCCTACTTTGGCACACAACCCACAGCCTACCAGAAAGCACGAAAGAACTTTGCAGAAAAGGCAAGGCTGACTGCAAGATCAAAACCATTTCCACCTACATACACCCTATCCTTAGTGACCTCAAGATTGACAGCTGAAAATCCTAAAATTAAAGCTTCAAAGAAGTTATTGTTGTAATTGCGAAAATTCTGATACAGATTTTGAGCTGAGAAAGAACAAACATTCACACCTCTCTACACATTTCATAAACAACAGTCATGCTCAGCAGTCTGTCACTTGCAGTCTTACTTCCTTTTTTTTTTTTAATTATTAAAAAATTATTTGCTTAATTCCCTTAGCATGTCCCTACAGAGATAAGGACCAGCTTTAAAGGAACACATTTAAAATACTTGTGCTGGCACCCTGGTCCCATCAGAGCTTCAGCACTGATTTAAACAAAAAATGCACTTCAAATGTCATTTATAAAGGAAAATACTTGTTGGTCACAAGGACATCTTGCAGAAGAAAAGGAAAAGGCCAAGATCACTTTCTTCTGCCAGACCATGAGAAAGAAATTCCAGTGTTTGTGACACCTGTAAACAAATAGCAGAAATATCTGCAGCACTATTGAGCTGGCATTTCAATTTTAACAATTACTCCTACAAATATTATAAAATGAAAAGACTCTCTGGAAAGAAATTATTCCAGTTAACCCACACACAGTTTCAGTCCAACCACTACAATTATGACACAATTTCAAATCTCTCAAACAGCCTTGCTTGGATAATACACCTCAAGTTAAAATCAGAATGTTACAGCAGCAGAATAAATGCCACATTCCATCACGAGTGCTAAAGTCAAGAATTAGGAAAAGAAATACAAGGTTTTTTTCCATTGTTTTGGAAATCTTTCAGTAAACAATGGAAAATATACCTACTGATTAGTTTACTGAATGTTAGATTCCTCGAAAACTTGGTGAATATGATAAGAATTTATGTTCAGTAAGGTAACCAGAAAGGCCTGTTTAGTAAGTACATATTGTTTGATAAGCTGCAAAGCTAAGCAATTTTTGAACATTATAAAACTGTTAAGGTTAGAATATGTCTTACTGAGTATCCAGACAAGCAAGTATTTATGAAATCCAGAGAGGGATAGATAATAACCATTGCACAAGGATTCTTCCTGGAGCACTCTGTCAGAAGCACACCCTGTCAGCAGACAGTACAACCATTCTTTAGCAAGTCAGGTTTGAGGAGGAGTGCAAACTCCAGCTCTGGAATTTACAAACACCTTAAATCAGATGTGCCAGAACTGCCCAGGAGATGCATGCTCCCACAGACCTGAAAGCCATCCCTACACACCAAGAGGATTCCTCATGGTGCAGTGGAAGTGCAATCTTCCTCTCCTGGAGCCCTGTTTCCTCCTCCTCCTCCTCTACCCTCAGTGCCCCACGTTGGAGTCTGAGCCACAGAGTGTGTGCCCCTGTCTCTGAGATCCAGAAGAACACCGAATTTCATAGAACATGAAATTTATGGGCATGTTTTCATGGTGATACATGAAAATAACTGTTAAAGTTAGATAGAAAAGCTAAAAGTGTGAGTGTGTAGATTAGAGAGTTAAGTCACTGGGTGAAAAAGAGTTTAGAGTTAAACAAGTTTAGAAAAGCAGAAGACAAGATGGAAGATTTAGAGTGTTGTCTCTTCCTCTTTCTTCTTCATGTTCTTCTTCTAGAGGTTTTTGGGTAACAGGTGATTGGATAGAAAATGTCACAGTGCAGCACACAGCTGATGGGTCATTGGGTCATTAAGAAAAATAATTTACATGTCTATTGTTAATTGGATAAGAATAAGTATAAAGATAAAAAGGCTGCACAGTTCGAGACCATTTTGTACCATCAGAAAGAAATGTGTCAGGTTGTAGTGAATTGAACTTGTGCAGAAAGTCTGGAAAATCTGCCAAGTTTTGTGATAACATCCTAATAAACAGGAGAAACAAGATCCTAACAAGCTTTGGAGTTTTTGTCCTGACCCAGAGAGCTGAGAAAAACAGAGCTCCCCATGATGGAGTATCCCAAAGGAGCTCGGCTCAAAGGAGCTGAGAAACCCAGGAGTGAAAAGAAGTACAAAAGAAATAGAGCAGAATCAAGAGAGAGGAAGAAACAAATTTAAAAAGTTCTAAGTGGTGCCTTGTGTGATTGGCAGAGAAAGCTCACAAAGGTCCCAGCAACTCTGAGGGAGGAAAAAAGGGAAGCAGCTGGTTTTTTTAGTATGAGATGGGGAGATCTCATGCCAAAGAACAGTGCTGGAAGTCCCAGTGGTGACATCCACCCAGGGAGGATGCCTGTACAAACACCCACTGCTCCTGTCTGAGTGGAAGAAATAACTAGGCATTTAAGATTCAAATATTTATGTATTTACATAAATAAATTCCAAATTTGTTTCTGTAAAAGAAACTCTAGGAAAGGCACAGTTGGCACAATTTCTGAATAAATTATGTAGACAAAAAGGACAGAAGAAGATTTCATCAGTGTGCATTATCTTTTATGGTCACACTAATTTAACAAAGGAAAAACCTGAGAGATTATTCACCAGAATTTAAATCCATGTTTCCATTTGATTCATAAAATCATCTATGATATTGAAAATGCTTCTGAAACTGCAAAAATATGTGACCTTAAAAGAGATCAACTAAACACTACAAATACTAAACTGCACAATAAATTTGGAATAAAAAATTTAAGTATGCTCTATTCTTCTTGTGTTTAGACTTTGCCCGAATCTGCAGGTCAAAGATGTTAACACTCAGAACATCCCTGCTCATCATCCTTTTTATTTTCAGTTTGTCATTGAAAACAGCCTGGTATAATGTTGTCTCACTAGCTTTTTTTGTTCCCAGATCCTATAACTTTACCTCCCTAATGGCTGCTGTGTTCAACCATGTGAAAATCATTGCAGCAAATGTTGAAATTGGAAAAAAAAAATAAGATTAATTGTGGTTGTACCAGAAGGGATATGTAAAGCACATCACACTGCTCACTTTTAAATAGGTCACGAGCTAGAAGGGAAACGAACACCTCTCATGCACCAGGGAGCTGGGTAATGTTAAAAATGTTACATTTTCTCTGACACCCTAGAATGAATCTACTGACTTCTGTATTACTGTGACAATACTGAAGCAGTTTCACTTTGATAAAATCTATTCATTTAAAAATTAAACACTGCAAAAGCCAAAATAATTTCTCCTTAACAAAATGGAAAGACAGCCACATCCCATGGTACCCAGGAACAGTCAGATTTCTCTTCACATAGAAACAGACACTGTGGGGCTCAACTCTCACATCTTTTCACCCTGGATTTCACCTCAAGTCCTGGAAGATTTACACCCACTGCACATCAGGTGTTGACTGAAAGGCTCTCATGTACTTTTTGAGAATGCTTTGGAAAGAATGGGTTATGTCCCAACTCTTCACAAGCTCCTGAAATGCTGTCCATGAAGATTTAGGCCAGCACAAACAGGAATGCTGGCAGCTTCCTGTTAAACCCAGTTTGATCCAAACCCCAACAGACAGAGCCTTCTCTAAGAGCATCAAACTCTGCATTAGTCCCATGTTTACACAGCTGCCCCTATTTTTGCATTTTTTCAAGCTCATGATTTAACATGCAGTCATTTAACAGCAAACAGGTTTTTCAGGGAAGGTCAGGGGTCCTACTGTTCATAAACCCCCCAAATCTCTTCTCTTTGTAGAAGACAATCACATAACTACATCATTTGGCATCTGTCCTAGAGTGACTTGGTGTTGTTTGTACCCCCAGTCTCCTGATGCTGGATATTGAGTTCTGTGATGCCAAAATGAGATCTGAGAGTGAAGGAGGAGAAGTGGTGGAAGGTCTGAAGTGGCTGATTCAAACCAGAGCAAAGAGGTTCTGCTCTCTCTCTGTCCCAGACTGTGCTGTCTGCAGCACAGACAGTGGGACAGAGCTCTCCTCTGCTTTTAGTTACTTTTTTAGCCAGCTGAGGCAGAGAAGTTCCCAAACTGTGGCTTTTCTTCTTCCTGGAACTGATCAGCCTGCTCTAAACCAAAATCCCAGAAAAACACCAGGAGCTCATGCCTGTGCCCCACGGGGGCCCGGGACACGACATTTTCCAGCTGACACAAAACTAAAGGAGCCAAACTACACCCCACAAAGAGAGCTCTGTCTTTAAATTTGCCATCTCTTCAAAATAACAAAAAGTTCCATTGTTTAATATTATTCATTTTTTATGCTTGTAAATACTTGTTACATAAACAGGTTTTTTCCACTTTTCTCAAAAAAAAATTTACCTCCTGAACTAGTTGCAGGAGGGGCTGCTTAAACTTGCTCTCTAAAAAAATCACTTCAAAAATTTCTTCCCAAAATTTGCCCTAAACCAAAACAAACACACTATCATACTGAGCTTCCTCTTCACTGATCATGGAATTCTTACCAGGACATGCCATATTCCCTTCATTTTTAATCATCACACCACCACCAAAAGCATTAGAATGAGTTCTTAAGAAGACTAAATGTGGTTATAACTTCTTCATCACAGATACCTGCCCTCTTCCACACTTCTACACTGTTATCCAAACACTTTTAGTTTTACCTATGGGTACTAGGTACTACTGCAATTCCTGAGTAAACTTCTCTGAAGCTCTGAAATACTTTCAGAAGCAAGAACAGGTCCAATTTCTTCTTCAAAATTGTTGTCAAGCCAGCACATCTTTCAAACCATTAAAACAATTAGTGCTAGCACTGAACAGAATCTGTGTTCCTAGATCTAGGATCTTATTTCAGTCAGACCCCAGCTGTCACATCTATTTTAAATGCAAAAGATCTCTTCCAACCCAAACCATTCTGTGATCATTAGCTGAGGACCTACCCCTGGAGAAATGCTGCAAAAACAATGAAGAGAATTTATGCAGATTTAGAAACACACTTACATCAGATGTCACTGAAAGAACGCTGCTCCGATTCTCAATCTAAACTACTTCCCTAAATAAAACACTCTGGGTAAAAAGTAAAGTGGAAATATCATTATCTAAACTCTTCTATTTTATCTAGAGAAAACTAAGCTTTCTGCCCTCAACTAAAGAAGACAAGTAAGGCTTCAAGGAGAGGCATGTTCCCCCTCCAGAGAACACAGTGGAGCTGCAGCAAAGCCCTGTCTAATTCCTGCAACAGTGAGAGATCAGACAAACACCTCATGTACTTACTGGGATGGCTGAAATAGCTCTGCCTGAAGCACAGACCCAGAAAGCTTCACTTGCTGCAGGGGAGCACAAGATCTGGATGTCTCAAGGTCACACAGAAGCAGTGGCTCTGAAATTTGTTCCAATAGTACTGATTTACCAAGGCCCTGGAGGGCTACTAACCAAAATCACAGTAAATTTCGTATATAGCCTCTTCTGGCTACTGTTTTGGGAAAGAAAAAATCCATGAGAACAAGAACAGCTTAATGTGTGTGGTAAGGGACAATGACCACTTAGACAAGGAATCATAAATTACTATAATTAGAGAAGTTACCAAACACATTCAGTTTTACCTGAGTAAAACTAAACAAGTAAAGGAAATATTTATTCGTATGTTTCAAACATACCTGTAGATAAAACCTCTGGATTACTTCTTACATTTCATGTTCTGAAAGCTTTGGGTTGCAACACCTGAAGGAATCTTTTGAGAACTGATTTTGTTGATGCAAAAGGTGGGTACAGACAGCATAGAGCTGCAGTATTTTGCCTGATTGTTTATTCTTTAATTGGGAGTGATGAAGCAGAATCTGCAGCGGTTTGTCTGCTCTCCCACGTGTGCTGTTACCTATTTTCAGACATGAAGTGACTCTAGATAGGCACCACACATTCTGCAGGAAGATTATTCACTAATTCCCTTTCATTTGTATGTGAGCACTCATTTTGTCTCCACACCACTCCTGGGAACTGAGAACTCCTCAGTGCTGCCTTATCCTCCCTGGCCATGGTGACAGTGATTCTGGTGTGAGAAGCATTAACAGGTACCTGAGTAGCAGGTCAGGATCAGGCAGCAGTGATGAGTACAGTGTGTGATGGAGAATTAAAGAGAACTGCTACAGTATCTGCAGTCTTGGATGGCCAGAAATAAGTAATGGAAGAAGTAGGATGTAAGGGATGTCTCAACTGATTGCTTCTCCACATTGGTAAATCCCAAAATGGCACAGCTACATGACAATGGACTCGTGGAATAACATCTTTCCAGTGCCACACAGTGCTAGAGCTGAAACTGGAATGGTGCTCTTTTGTCTAAACCTGAAATGGTTAATCAATGCTTGGATTTTATTCTACAGAAGGAAACAATCCCTTATATTCAAAATACAAATTCAGTTCACAAGTCTCACCGCCAGTCAAAACTCAACTGCATTTTGCTGCAGCTTTAACATTGCTAATAAAGTTTCTGCTGATTTCACTAACAAGCCAGAAACTAAAGAACCATGTAAAATCAAAGCTTTTGATTTTACAGCCTGCAGGCTGTTTTAAATTTGCATCTATTTGAAACAGCCAGATTCCTTGCTGTAATTTTTCAGTAATTGCAAGTAGGCCAGCACATCAAAAGTAGGCGGAGCAGCTACACGACGTGTCGATGTCAGCAGCCAGCACCGCTGCGCTGCACAAGAAAGGGCTGCACAACAGGTCCCCAAGGATCAAATGTCATCTCACTGCAAACTTGTGCAGCAAAGCATTACAATTAGCACCGTGGAAAGCTCCTTCCATCACAGTTATCTCCGTGCAGATGTCACTCAGCGATGCTTTTTAAAAGCCACTTCAAAAAAATATATCCCACCTTCTGCAGCACAGCCCTAAGGTCTGTAAGTACATTTTCACCAAATGTTCTTCTGCCACTAATTTTTTCCTCATTATTTCATCAACCTTTCCCAACCATTCAGTTCTGTGGAAAGGGAGGGGGAAAAGAGTTTTTTGTTCCTTCTGCACCTCCTGCCCTCTGGTCCTTAGCTTTGCCCAGACATGGTTTACAGCAGCAAAGCTGAGAAGGACATGATTTAGGAATCAGCTGGAAAACCTGTCTGTTTGTGGTTAAAAAGGCACCCAGATGATAGGCTCAGGCAGGACTCCAGCAGGTTCAAAAAACAAACCAACATTAACAAGAGCCTCCACATTTCTGGGTTGTAAAGATAAATAATGAGCCCTTCTTTAGCTTTGGGCAAGTTTATTTAAAATGGAAACTGTATCTGCCTGTCTGCAGCAGCTGCTGTGATAAAAACATCAACATTACACGAGTCAGTCAAGAGGGAAAACTGGAGCAGGCAATTCTTTTAAAAAGTTACCTTAAAATTATGCCTGAATGTGGATGTTATGGTTCCTTAAGAATTCAGGGATTGGTTAAAATGATATCAGAAAGATTAATACATACTTGCAAGGTATGTACTGTGTGCCATTTTCAAAAGAAACTTTAATCCTGAAAGCGCCAAAGCACATATCAAGACTTTATACTGAGTGCTGGACATACCCAAAGCTAACTTTTAACCATCTCACAGAGTAGATTAAATTTCTGTCTTCCCCATCACTTTATGAATAAAGGGACTAGACACTGGGTTTTTCTGCATTCAAAAATAAGTTCACCTTTGAGAACAGGTCATCCATGAAAAATTTCAGCCTTAAGGATGAATATTTTGTAATCTCTGAGCATATAAAATAGAATGCCAAAAGAGAAACAGTGTTTCAGCTCAAACCATGGACTGGTGTGTTGAACCAGCAAGCTTTGAAGGGAGAAGCATCTTCTACTGCAATTTTCTCTTTCCTCGCTAAAAATAGTGATTAAAAATAAATTCTCTTGATAAGCCACTCATTCTGGAAAATACAATATTTTTGTTTAAATAATTGCATCAAGGACATATTCATTCCCCTCTTTTAGATAAACTGCATGTAACTAGGAAAAAATATGTTATTACAGTTATTACTGATTCATAGGACTAGTATTAATAGCCCGTAGGTAGCTTTTTTTCCCCCACAGAGAATTATAATGAGTCTCTTTTGCACTTTCTTTTAATGACCCCCAGCAAAGACCAGGAAATCTTTCTCTCATCCTTTCCATTCTAAAGATTATAGCCTGAAAGTTCACTCTGTATGAGGAAATAAACTGAAAAAACTCAAGTATAATTTTATCTATCTATTTAGTTAAAAACTTCTTACACCATTTCAGGATTACTATCTCATATTCATGCTGTAGTTACAGGTACCAAAACAAAACCAATCTGATTCTTGAGATACAAGTGTGGAGAGTTTTGGGTTTTGTGCTTACTGACTCATTATTTACTGGCTTTATAGTGATATGTAATTCCAGCAGATTAAAACTGGTCTGTTGCACTGTGGTGCAATTCATTACTGTGTGACCACCTAAAGGACCAAATCCCAACCAAATGCCAGTTTTAAGACTGAAGATTATTTTGGTGAATTTTCTGCATCTGCAGTAAGAATATTCAGTGCAGAAGGCAGAGACAAATGTACACCTGTACTGCTCCACTGTTAATAAATCATTTTTCAGAGAACCTCACTGTATGATTTAGCTCCCTTCCAGAGTAGCTTGACAGCTTAGATCAAAGTTATCCTGTGATAAAATCTCACATACTTGTTAAAGAACAATGTACCTGTCACAAGTTTATGAAATTTTTAAAAAAAAGCCAAACCAAAACCATGCATAAAACCTACAAACACTACACAAACTAGTGCTACAATAATTTGCTTTAACAATAAAAAAATGCTAACAATATCCCTGCATTTCTATCACTAGCAACCTTACATCCTTTCATTTGTTAGAAGCGAGCCTGGCAAATCTAACAGCAGTTGTAACCTCTATTTACTCCATCTAACCAAATGTCAAGCCAGGGTTTTGTCTGTCTGACTAAATAGAGAAGTGCACAATATTTCCCTGTTTCCTATCGTGGAAGATTTTAATAGTTAAAAATCATTTTCTCAGTTGTTACTCTGTGCATGCACGTGTACTGACAGTAGTGATTTCCTACTAAACTTACCCATCTTACAGGAGCTCTTGAGGACCACACAACTGGGATACTTTGGCTGCTCTTTTGTGGCAGGGTCACTGGAAGGACTTTGCAGCAAGGTTCCACTGTCATGTGACAGGTAGGGGATCAGAGGCAAACTATTCTGTTTATCTGTCACTTGCTGGACATTAGTAGAGGAGGAAATGCTTTGAGCACAGCACATACAAGGCAGGAGATGCAAGAATATCGTCTGTGTCACTACTCCTTGTTGCCAGAAGTATCATGGAATAAGAAATGCATTTGCAATGCATTTCAAATATCTCCTTCATGTCCTATCCTCTAGAAGCAATTCTGAATTTTTTCTGTTTTCTTCTATTGTTACTCTTTACATAAAGAATTAGGATGCTTTAAACAAAAACACTGTTGAGAATGAAGGTCCAAAACCCTTTGTGTTCTAATAAAACTGGTACAGAATCTCAAGCTGTGCTGTGACCCTGACTTCCACAAATTGTTGCTACACTGGAAGGGTAAGTTAGCCTTGTTTTCATCTTACAGATTAATTATCTTTTTGATCAGTCAATGTGGTTGTTAACATATACTTCTTATTACTGTGATTTTATTATTTATCCTGTATTTAGGTACCACGGTCTCCATTCTTTCTGCTCCCCTTTATTTCAAAGCAGATGTATCAAGACAGATTGTGAAGAGATCCAGAGGATCCCTAAGCCCACACAAAGTCTGTATCTGCTTCCAGTATATGAAATAAAAAATATCAAGAGCATTTAAGATCACAGGAGCCCTGTGAATGTCAGGAAGGATTTAGGAAGGAATCTCGTTTTGAACAGCTGACTGTGGTCTTGTTCAGTGAGTGACTGAGCTGTGCTGAACAGAACTTCTCATCTTGCTGCAGGTGATTAACATTATCTTGACAACAAGCATCAAAATACAGCAATTCTAACTGGTCAAAACTCTTCCCTTCTCCTCCCCTGCCCTTATTTTTTTTTCCCCCTTTTCTAAAAAGTTTCTCAGGGACAAACTGTTAACAAAATTAAAATAATGTTGTGCAAGCTACTTTCAATGGAAACATGCTTTTAAAAACAAAATTATTTTCCAGGTTTTTTCAAGGTAAAAACAAGTCATAAACTTCTAGAGAGCTCCTGCACCACTCCATGCATGTGAATGTACTTAGACATTTAAACAGCTTCACTGGATTATGGCCACAAAGACTGATGCTTTAAGTCTCTGGGTCTCATTTGACTCAATAGGATATTTATCCACTAAAAAACTGCAGAACCAAAGCCATATGGCCTTTTGGCTTGGATTACAGAATCATAAGAATATTGTCTCTTTACTCTCCTAAGGGTGAGTTAACACAGTCATGGAATATGACCCTAAGGAATTATTTGTGCCCGAAAGCACGAGCCAACTCTTTAAAGGCACAAAGCCTGTTCCTTCACAGGCATTCCTGAAGCAAAGCACTGGACTTCAGTCCAGCAGTAAAAACTGTTAAGAATGGTTAAATAATTTACAATATCAATATATAATGTACTTACACCGGTTTGGTTTGTGCTCAGCACAGAATTACACAATGTCTTGTGTTGGAAGGCACCCACAAGAGCCATCAAACTCCAACTCAACACCAACCAATTTGGACAGGGATTTGAAAAGAACCTCTTGCTTCAAGGAACCAGTTTGCAGGTCAGCTGTTCCACAATGCTTAACACAGGACCCAGTAAGACTGCTTGTGTGAATAATGCTTTAATTAGCAAACCACAAACAGCACACAGGCTCCACAGACAGAGAGGAATGGAAGTAACAGGTCATATTTCTAAGCTGGTGATCTTCTATCTGTCATAAATAAATCTCAGTCATTTATATCCCCACTAATATGGAGCCTGATAAAAGCCCCACAGTTCAATAGAGCAGCCCTCCCCAGTGCACTGCACCTCAGTGCTAACATGAGTGCCCTGTTACAACAGTGCAGCTCTCCCAGTTTCCATCACTGAATTCCTCAGAATGAAGATGAATGTTGACTTGTGTAAACCCCCTGCTGCTCTGTGCACCTGCAGACTGCCTTATGCAGCTCCCCTACTGCCCAGAGCATCTGCTCACATTTTACCTTCAAAATGTGCTGCTTCTTCACATTTTGATTTCTCCTACAACTCCTTAATAAAATCTTTCTGGAGTCAAATGATGAAAAACTGTAAGCCCAGCAAACTGACTTTTTTTTCAATGGTAGATTTTGTAGTACCTGAAAAACCACTCTACTTCATCCCCTTGAAACACTGGGGTTTTGTTTATTAATACATTTAATGCAACTAGGGGCCACCGAAACAACTTATTTCCCAGATGGAAAGGACATAATCTGAAAATACAGAACACTTACCATCTAAGATTTATTCTGCCACTATCTTCTAATTCCTTTCTGAATTTCTTACAGCAGCACCATCCATACAATTAAATTCCCAAGAACATATAAACCATTAAAATATGATTACAAGAATTTGTAATGTGCTAAATAGTCACAGTAAATTCTGTTGAGTTTTGCCAGTATTGCAAAAAAAAAAAAAAAAAATACAAGTCATAAATAGGTCACTTGAACCAAGTTGATCCTTTACAAATTATTCCAGACAAAAAAAATTGGTTTTTTTTTCCAGCTAGAAATGTGTCTGTAACAGTATTCTATCTTCAATAAAGCTAACATCTGGCTTAGGGGTTTCCTATGAAAATTAAGTCTTTTCTAACCGTTCACAGTGAAGAAAGACCCTAATCTTAAGGAAAAAGCCCAACAGGCAAACAGTTAAAATATTGTGTGCCACAAGACAAATAGATGAAAAATTAAAGGAACAGTATATGCTTAGCATTAATGCAATATCATTAAATCTCATCATGACTATGCACAGTATTTGACAAGTTAACATAATATAATGCTTTTGTAGGGTTGGGGAGGGGATGTGCATGCTGGTTTTCAACAGTGACACCCAACATATCCAAATGAGCTTTCAAAGCCCGGGCTCTGCAGGAAATTTATGCAGATTTACTGATCCCTGCTGTACTTCCAGCCCTTCCACTCCAGCAACATTACAACAGCAAAGTGAGGCTGCTGAAATGAAGCAGCCAGGGAAGTTGGCTGAATTGTATGGTGGCAAAAGGGGAGAGTCCCAGCTTGCTGCTCACACACAGCAAGCACCAGCAGAGCAGGCTGCAGGGCTCACTCACACAGCCCCACCTCAGCACTGCCTAAATCACATCAACAGAATCAGATACGAGGAGCAAACACAAGAGTGACAATTTCACCACAACGAGGATAAAAGATAGGGGATTGCTTCTCCAGGCTGCCTGATCAAAGCATCAGCATTCTGCTCATAGAAGCAAACCAGGGCTAGACTGGATCCTTAGACTGGAAGTCTTGACTTGGTCCAGTTATGTAGTTATATATCCTTTTATTAACAGTTTGCATTTGAAGAGACCTTTCTATGGGCTCCAAATTTTTCAATACCGCAAAAACAAACCTAATAGGTAATGTACTTGACAGGTAATGTAAGACAAAACAGAAAAGGTACACATTTCTTTGCATTGTCTCTGTCTTTAAATTCAGAATTAAACAGCATGTGTATGTCACACAGCACCTGTCTCTCACAAAAAGAAGGAATTGTAAAATTGTAAAAATGTACTCAACAACATCATTTCACTAAGCCACAGCCCACTCTATGGAGTACCAAGCTTACAGAAAACAGGTGCAATGACTACTAGAGCTGTCCCAAAATCCTGTTCATGAACCACATCTAAAACTTCTTTAGAAACTGTTCAAATATTCACTGTTCAAATAAGAACAGTGAATGATTCTCTGTAGCAGGGAGATTATTGCCATTCATTGTTCTGTTACAGTGCAGCAACCACATTTGTCTGTTCCTGTCATGAAAGCATTGCACTGAATGGACCTGATATGAAAATACAATTTTTCATTTTCTATTACAAAAAAAGAACTTTTCCACTGTGCCACAAAGAAATTCACATCAATGTCTAAATGAATTACAGCATACAGGTAAAACCTGTCAATTAAAAACTTCTCCAAGTCTCTACCCACCATCTACAGAAAGATTTAATAGTGGAGGTGGCAGAAATTCTGTCTTATGACAACTCCATTTCTTCCACAAGGTATTTATTAGAGCAGTGTGAATAGATCTACAACTACATAGCTATGAGTTCCACAGTCCTTTCAGACTATACTAGTCTACTCTATATTCAAAAAACCTATGGATTAGACATACTGGAAAATAATTAATCTTCCAAGGCAATTGCAAAACAATTGTTAAATAAGATTAAAGCCTTTTCCACCCAAAACAGCCACATGCTGGACTGACAACTGATTCTACCAAACTACTGAATTTTAAGTCATTTGGTCTACCACTGCTGCACGTCACAAAATGAAAGCAGTGTACAGGGCTGCAGGAGAAAGTTTCTACAGGTGTAAAAAAAAAAAAATAAAACACAAAGGGCAGCTTTATGATACTGCCTTTAACAAACCCTGAACCACAAACACATCTAGAGAACAGAATTTATAAGGTCTATGCACTGTGCTGCATTTAAAAGCATCTTGCACAGGAGAGATGTGCAGCAAGACAGAGTCAAGGCCTGCACAGTGCTGCATGGCAGCAGAACAACACACAACAGGCACAAAATGAAAAAGAAAGCTACAGGTTAGATAAAAGCAAAATCTTTTTCCCTGGAAGGACACCCCGACAGTGGAGCAGTTGCCCAGAGGGGCTGAACAATCTGATCCTCAGAAAATTTCAAGGCATGCCTGGATAAAGCCCTGAGTAACCTCATCTGACCCCCAAACTGATCCAAGCTGAGCAGGAGGTTGTACCAGGACTCTCATGAGGTCTCTTCCAAACGAAATTATTCTGTAATTCTCTAATTACAAAGAGAAAGCAAAGGAAGTGGTAGTCATAAATAAATCATTGTGACATTTTTGTGACATATAAAATAATATTGCAGCAAAATTATTATGCAGGGGTATAAAATCTTTATATGAAAGTCCATAAACCACTGTTATAGTATGCATAAACACAGTAAAATTTATGTGCATGGTAAAAAGTCTAATTTAAAACTTTTATGAGATTTAACTAGTTACATTTTATTAGCATTACTTCTTTCCAAAAAAGAGGATTAAGTATTACAATTAAGTACATCTTGCTAAGAGGCAACTAGGCATTTTATTATTTAAGTGATGGACATGCTTCAGCTTTTAACTTTGATTCTCTAACTAAATAAATTTTGTATATGCCAGAGAATTTTACAGAACAATTCCCACCAGTGCTACTAGCACTGCCTCTACAGAACTCACATCATCAATCCCAAAGGCAGCTCTAAGTCAAGCTACAGCCTTTGACTTGGAGCACTTTTCATTTTGCTCCCTATGTCCATCATTCTAATTTAACTACCAGAACAGCAAATGTGCTGCAATAACCCAAAACCTTGTTTTACTTAAAGCTAAGCTCAATTCACCTAGACCCACCAGAAGAGGGGTATTTTGTTGTGTGGTTTTTGTTTTGATTCTGGTTTTGTTGTATTAAATGGTGCCTTAAGTGTTTTTATACCTGACTATGCAGAACGTGGGTCAGTTCCATCCCTGAGGCAGCCTTTTGAGAGCACGCAGCCATGTTCACACACATATTTCCTACATCTGTCAAATCTGTATCAGAAAAGACTGCAAACAACGAGATCTTGGCAGAGCCCTTCAGTTTCACAGGACACATGCACACTGCAATATCCATAAAGAAAAAAATAAGAATAACCTATGTTCTTCCCCCTATGGAAAAAGATTAGGCAGGATTCATGCAGCATGCAGGCACAGGCACACACACACTTCCTTAGATTTGTCTTCATTTGTCCTCACCTTTTCAAGATTCTTCACAGCTTCTCAGCTAGCTCTTTGCAATTCTAATGAAGCATTTTCCAAAGCAAATAAAACCCTTCCATTTCATTTTCACTAAATCAAGAAGGTGGCCAAGGCCAGGATCAAGAGCTCTTTAGCAAGCCTTCAATTATTGCTCTCTCTAACTCCCTTCCCTGACCGCCCAGGGTCAACTCTTTTCATGCCCCAGGAGGGAGCACACCCACCCCTCCATGATGAAATGCAGTTCACTTCCTCCACAGACACTCCCCAGGAGCTCACAGGGGAAAACCTCAAGTGCAGAAGCATACTTGGCTATCATTTTATTTATGTTTAAAAAGTATGAAATAGAAAATATTACTCCTTATATTGTCTCTGTACCTATCCTCTCTAATCCTCTCTATTAATTCAGCAATAAAATATCATCAGCATCTCCAAGATTTTGGTTTGCAATCAAATTTTAGTTACAGGGAATTTAACTCTCCATTTAGGTTCAGATCCTTGACATCCAAAATACTGCTTTAAGAGCCCCCAGTTCTCTTTACCCAAAAAGATACATAACTGTACTCTTTGACTATGTGGTCTCACAACCTTTTCCACCTTAGTGAACTTCACAACTGCAGATAACCTAAGTTGATAAATGCAATTTTTTTTTTTTTGCAACTGTTGGTGATCTAGCTAAAATAAACTACATAAAATTGACCTGTGGTACAGTTTGTACTTCTCTCTCTCACAAATAAAAAAGGATTGTCTCTCCTCCAGTGCTAACCAACCAAGTTACAGCTAAAATTAATGTAATTATAGTTTCATATATAAATATTGACTGAAGTAGGATTTTATTACATGCTATCTCTTAAAAAGTTAGATCCATGGTTAAATTAATGCAGAACAAACCAAACATTCTTACTCAAGGAAATAAACAAATTTAAATTGGACACAGGAAAGCTTTCACTGTCCCACAGCCAGCAGAATTTATTGTTATGAGTTTAAAAGCCCTGTTACAAGCATCAAAATCTTACCTACAGAGAAAGTTTTGTTCCCTAATGAACATCTACAAAGGCCCAGCTTCACTACATCACATGAAGGCAAACTTGAGGATAGATCAGCTGAGTAATAGCCACTGATAGCTGAAAAGTAACCAGCTGTAACCACTCTCAAACCATAAAGAACTCACAATACAGACTCGTGCTCTGAAAAAAGCTAGACAGCAAATAAAGGAAAATATTAGAGCCTGCTGAGCCCCATCAAGCAAGGCCAAGGTCTGACTGCTCTCCCAAGTCCCTGATGAGAAAAAGAGCCAGAGATGACAGGCCTATCTATCACAGACAATCAGGTGCATTTTGGCTGGGCTGTGACAACGACCTGGAATTCTAGAGCCATGGAGAGGAGGAAGTCAAGGTCGGGAAGGCCAAAATTAGGTTGGGGCAGTGCCCTCTGTCATGACCCAGGCTCTGCCCTCCTTCCTGCATGCACAGTGTCCCCATGAGCTGCCTGTCCACACAAGCACGCCCTCCAACACCTCCAGGTGATCCTTCAGAGCCCAGGGAAACACGCTGCTGTCTGTGCCTGGACAGACAGAACAGCAGACAGCAGCTCTGGGGGTGGGACTGTTGTGTTTGTTTGAATCTAATGTGACAAGCACCTTTCTGGGAGCAAAATGAATGAGTCAATACCTTTAGAATGCACCAACACAAACGAGGCGTGGATGACAGATGACAAAGGCTCGGAGGAAGAAGGAGACAAAGTAAGCAAAAAGTGATGCAGAGAAGAATGGATAAGAAATTTAAGTGGTAAATGACTAGAGTGAATTTTAGAAGGAAGCTGCACATGGGATTATACAAATGCAAAATACAGAATGCAGCTTGATGCAGAATGTGCAGGACAAGAGGCAGGGATGTGTACAGGAGAGAAAATACAAAAAGAGGGCCTAAGTGGCCAATTTGACAAGGTCACACAGTCTACAAAGTAGGAATATCGTCTTGGACTCGAAACAAAACTAATAAATAATTTGTCAGGGTATGTAACAGTGATTTCTCTCTTTAGTTTTTTTTTCAGCCCAGTGTAGCATTGTTCCAGCTTAGCCAGAACCACTGGAATCCAAAGGCTGAATGATTACCAAGGGTCAGAACCCTCAGAAACAGAGCTAACAAGTTCTTCCCTCCAAACAAGGTTGTTAGCCAGGGAAAAGCTAAGAAGCTCCCCTGGCACATAATCCTAACTGGTTACAGAACTTGAGTTCCAAAGGAGACACAGAGATCCCCACTCTACCTCCCAACCTGCTAACACATGAGAAAAAAACCCCTACACCCTGCACAAAATTCAAGTTTTTTATTTCCTATGTTAATGCTGTATGTACTAAAGCCCTGAAGAATGGCCAAGTACTATGAACTACCATAGGTTTGTCCAGGCCACAGCAGCTGCACACAAGCTCAGATGATGACAGCAAGACACAACTGCTCCTGGCAGAGTCTGCTCTGGCTGCTGCCTGCTATGAGTTCCTGGAGCAAACACATCAGGAACAGCGCTCCTGCAGGATTTGTCCATCATTCCCCAGCATTATGTTCTCAACCATTTTCCATTCACAGCTCAGTCATTTTGCAAGGCTTTGAATTTCACCTAATCTGATTTTTACGAAGAGTCAAAGCAGAGAAACATTTTATGTGAGAACTTATTTTTCTGTGAGAAGCTGGTGCATGTCTGTCAGGCTGGGATCAATACAATATAACAATCCCCCCCGATAACTCTTTCACAAACTGCTGTTACTGTCATTTGCACCAGGACATAACATCATTCATTAGCCATTCTTTAGTAATCAGAGCTCTGCATTCCAAACTGTTATTGCACTTCTAACTTGCATCCTTTCAGCATCTAAATAGCAGTTTTTCTCATACTAAGAAAAAAAAGCACAAAAAAAAAACCCAATCCCCAAACAAAAAAACCTCCCACCACAAACAAAAGCAGTATCTGAGACTACATGTTACATACTGCCTCTGAGCCTGCAGAAATGTCAGCTGTCCTCAGACTGAACTTTTTACCTAGGCTGACATAAATCTGTCATAGCCTGACAAAAGGAACTTCAGATATCCACAGAACCTTACCAGCAAGTCCTTATACACCTGTAAATCTTTAACTCTCGGGTGGAGGCATTTAGCGATGTCCTGCAGTAGGTCTGGTACTAAGATGCTTGCTCAAGGTCACAAAAGATAGCTGTGAGAAAGCAAATCTGAAAATGTTTACAAGATGTTTATGTATATATCTCTGACTTCTCTTTTCTTCCTTTACAATTCAATAAAGAATTTTTTCTTATAGTCACCACTCTCTACTGCCCCAAGCCATTTACTTTTAAAAAAGGAGAGAAAAGAGTGTCAAATCCAAATAGCACATACATCATTTTTATAGTGTTCAACAAAGGAAGCATCCTCTCTAAATCTTGTTTTTTCTGTAGAATATGCAGATATGTTACTTCCCAGAAAATTAGAGAACGTATTTTCTCCTTCAATTATGGCTGAGAATTGTATATCACTTTACTAGGTGATGATTTCAACCCATAAAAACATACAAAGCTGTAGATCTAGGAGAGGGACAAAGAACTCAGCACAGTCTTTGAAAATAACATTTCTTAATTATTTCCAGAGATATGATGTCAGCACTTAAACCTCATCCAAACATAAATATTGCTTCTCATGCAGAACTATGAAAGTGTTACACTTTATAACATTTATAAGATCTGATTTTAAGGAAGGAGGAGGATTTATGTGAAATTCTGAAAGCCACTGCAGTTTGATGTTGGCTCTCTCGGAGAGGGCATGACAAAAACCTGCCAAATAAACAGCAACGTGTTTCCTATGGAGTGGGCTGAATGAACTCACCCAGTGATGACAGAGAACTTGGGCTGATCTGTGTGACAGCAGGAGACTGAGAGGAAGCAAACTTGACTAGCCCTTTTTCAAAGGCAGAAACCAAACAATTAGTTCAGTCAGCTACACTTAGATTCCTGGGGAAAAACAATTACAGCAAATAATGAAGGATGCTATTTTATGCATCTAGAAATAAATCCAGGAATGAGTAATAGTCACCACAGGTTTGTCCAGATCAAGCCCTTCCAAATTAGTCTGGATTTGTAGTCATAGGATTAGTAGCAAATATCTCATCATATGACTGGACTTTTACATAAATAAATGGGAAAAAATTGATTAAATTTCTCTGGAATCAATGGAGATTTTGTCAGAATAGCTACCAGTGATCCTCTGCAACTACAGAAAAGCGTTAAATCGTTTTTCTGCAGGGGTCTGTTTTGGTTGCCTCACTATGGAGCATAGCTTGGATAAGAAAAGAGAAGAGAAAGGGATTTCCTGAGGGGAAGAGAGGACAAGGAACTATTAGTGCACTGTAGGGCAGGATTTGAACTCACAGTAATGTTCATAAATAGGTGTGCTGCTCTCAGATAGGATACATTAAGGGTGAGCACACGTCATCACATGTAGGCAGGAGCAGTCAGCTGCACAATGGATGATTTGAAGCAACCAAATAGGCAGCACTTCACAGGAAAGTGAAAAGCTTCACCTCACCTCTGCAGTATCAAACTGCAGTTTTGTTTTTTCCCTTGAGACACTGCTGCCTAACAGAATACTGCAATTGTCATAAAATCAGTTATCACTGCTTCATTAAGAGCCATTCTCCTTAGACTCTGACCCCCTTTACAATCCCCAAATTCTGGTTTTAGCCCACGTTAGCATAAGCATATCACAGGAAGTATGATTCTATTTCATTAGGAGGAAAAAAATAAATTGGTTTTCCGTCTACTGAAAGACTAGAGTGCTAATCTTAGCTACTCCTTACTGCTGAGATAAGCCACCCAACACATCAAATTTCAAATAGGAGACATATATGGTACCATAGGAAATGTTTATGTACAAAATCAGTGGTGTTTCCAAGTCCCCCATGGAATGCACTCAAAATTCTCAACTTTTTAAGCTTTTTAAGTCATGTCCTTTTAACACTACTTAGCTGTCTCTGCAATTTGATTTCCAGCTGAAGAGCTCATTTCCTTCCCACTGCAACACTCAGATTTGTATTGTTTGTTTGTTTGTTGTTCGATTACCTGGTGACTTCTTGGTTGAACGTAAGGCATTATCCATCCTTGGCTCCCAAGACATTTCAGCTACATTTATCAGAGACAAGACTGGACTGGAATCTTTTATTCAGACTGAAGGCATCCTGGCCACAGCCACAACTAATTCAGCTTCACAGAAACAGCAACAGTGTGAGCTTTGGAAAGATGAGGGGAGGCATGATGCTTTTCCTCAGAGGCTTAGCATCCATGCAAAGACAGAAGAGTCGCACACATGGAGATACAAATTAAAAACATTCAAGCCTGGAACTGACAGACACCAATCCAACTGGACAAGGGAGCTGTTAAAACCATGGCACAGGCTGGGGCAATGTTGATGGGGGATATGATAAGCCTTCCCTCCACCACTCTGAATACACATAAAAAATTATAAGCACAGGGAATATGAGCACTTTCAGGTGAGCAGGGAAAAGGAAAATCTTTTCACCTATTAAGCAAGCCACAGAGATACTCAGGACAGACAGAAGCAAGGACCAAATGACAGAACTATAATCATGGGATTACTAAAACAAGTCAGGTGGCTGAGAACAGAATTGTAGTAATTTTTCACTCTCTTAGCTACTGAGACTAATTTGTTGTTTGCTTTTTAAAAAAATGGATGCATAAATCAACTATTTTAATTACACAACATGATAGATGCTGTTCCTATGTCAGCGGGAGATAAGTAGCTACAACCTATAGTCTTATTTATAATCAATACTGTGTGACTACATATTAAAGGAGAAAACAAAAGAAGGCATCTTCAGAAATTTAATAGGAATCAAATGCCTATATGTCCTTAAAATTACTTTAGAGTAAAGTACAAGGCTTCTTTGAAAATTCCTAAACAAGATCTCAACACATCCAGCCCTAAAATCTAAATGATTAGACAATGGTAGAGTGGTAAATACAGAAGTGAACAAATTCACCCATTTATTAATCCAGGATGGCAATTCAAAAGACGTAATTCTGCCTTTACCCTCCAACAAACAATCAAATGTACTGTCATTCTTAAGTCTGGAGGAAAGAAAAAATGAATTCTCATTCACATTCATTCAATAACACAAGCCATAAAAAGATCCATAATTCCTGCCCTTTAATTTGCATCTCAGTTACTTCACATCTTTTTGAAAGGCATGGATAATGGACAGAAAAGCTACAAGCAGTGATTAATGTACTGCACCTCTTAACTAGGCCCTCTCAGTAGTTAATTGTCAAAAATGTTCATTTGTTTTCTGGTTTGAACTTGTCTGACTTCCATCCATTGGCTCTCCTCATATTTCTGTGTGCTAGAATAAAGATTTAGTTAAGTACCTCTATTCCTGACATTTCTAAGCCATAACCCTTTCCAGACAACTTAAGGAGCTCAGTCATGAGCTTTCTATCACCATGCTTGTTTTCTTGACAACAAATAATTCACCCTGAACTCCCTCCAATTTTCAGCATACTTTTAAAGGGTCTGCCACAAAATAAACCTGCCAGTTGATAAGCGATAATCTCCTTCGAAAACTTGTCTCCAGCTGCTGGAGTGGAGCACTTCAGTGAGCAAATCTCATGCTGTGCTGGGGGATAGTTAATTTTCTTCTCTGGGCTGTGCTTTGGCTGTGTGCTGCCAGCAGTGCTGGTGACACAGGGATGTCTTGTTCCTCTGGCCCTGGCCCCAGCCCAGCAGCGAGGGGCTGGGAGGGGACACAGGCAGGACACTGAGCCCAAGTGACCCAAGGGATGTCCCAGAGCCTGTGGGGCCGTGCCCAGCACACAGAGCTGGGGCAGGAGGAGGAGGAGGAGGAGGAGGAAGGAGGACATCCAGGGTGATGGAGTTTGTCCTCCTGAGTCACTGTCACACGTGCTGGGGCCCTGCTCTCCTGGGGATGGAGGAACACCTGCCCAAGCATGGAAAGTGGGGAATCAACTCCTGCTCTGCCTTCCTTGGGTGCACAGATCTGCTCTGCCTGTTGAAATGACTTTATCAACCCACAAGTTCTCACTTTCACTCTTGTGATTCTCTCCTGGCAAAGAGAACAATCAAAGGTGAAGAATAAAAGTGCATGTAATCCATTTTAACAAAAAGAAGTTCTATTTGACTGAAGAAGCAAGTCTTCATTCAAAATTAAAACTTTCAAAATGCAAATTTGACCTGTATGCTCATGAAGCCAGCTGCAGTAGTGGTATCGAGGGACTGTATGAAACAGAACAGGGAATGGCTCTGCTCCGTCTTCTGGAAGCACTATTTCCCATGAGCCAAGTAAATTACTGTGTGCCCCATAAATATCTTTGATACAGCCCTTAACTCCTGCAGTTTCCAACACAACTTTTAAAAACATTTCTAAATATAACAAACATCAGAAAGAAATCCTAAAAAGATTTTTAACATGGATTAACCGAAATGATTTCCCATAGATTCAGTCCTTTAACACACAGTTTCCCTGAGGGCATACAATCAACATCAAACAAGCAAATCTTAAATCAGAATACTTTACAACAGGATACTGCTTTTGTGTGTGTGCACACACTAAAGTCCTGTTGTCAGCTATTAGATGGCCACATTGATGGAGGCTTCTAGTCCAGACCTGAGTGCCTTTGGACTGCAGCCAGCACTGCTACAGGCATCCTAAAGGCACTGTTAGCACCAAGAACAGCAGCAACAGTGGCAATTTTTCAATTTGACAGGTGCTAAATACCACTGAACTTCTTTTTAAGTCCATTTTTATTGCAGCTATTGCCCAACAGTCCTTAAATGACCTTACAGCAAGATAATTATAATAAACAGCCTTAAACCAGTGCCATTCCAGCTGAACAATATCTGGAAGACTTCCCTTCAATAGAAGGGAATGGAAAAGGAAGCGTGCACCTACTACAGCATCCCAAGAGCAGAGCTGGCATCTGTCACCGAGTCCTGTCTTATCCCCAAGTGCTTTACCATTTCCTCTCAATTCCCCTGAAAACATTCCTATTGTAAAGGTGTTAATATTTAGGTTGATACAAGCTTTACTTAGCTTTTATTGGATGCATTACACAAAGTCACAGAGCAAGAGAAGTTTTAGTACTCATTGTGGCCTGTAGCTATTCTTTGTAGGCAAATTTCAGAGACGAGACAGTATCAAGGTATTATGAGTATTAGTTGTTTTAATTCAAAGCAATTGCCAGACTATCTCCTGGACAAGAAAGAAAATGTACATTTCTCAGGCACAGGTTATCTCCTGGCACATTTCAAAATGGCTTTATAGCCTGGCTATAAACAGATATACCCAACCCAAAGGAATTTCTCTAGTGGATGCAGCCCAACCATCACCCCAAACAAGTTTGCCACTTGTATACTGCTACAACTCACAGAAGTTTGGTCTATATTTATTAATCAGTCAATGTGGGACATTTTGAACATCCTCTAAAAAGCACAGCTTTGATTTCCCATGTGTCCTGTAAACTTTCCCACTGAAGAAGTAGATTGCTATATTGCACTTCATGGCTCATGTCTGAAGAAAAGGTACAGAGGCAGGTAACTGCATTTCTTTCAAAAGCAACATCCATTGCTTTCAGCATATAAACCACTTATTTTACCACCGATGGATTCACACTCAGATCATGCACAAATCTCCAAACAGATGCAGTTACTCAGCATTTTGCCAGAGGACAGAATATACCTGTAAACTAATACAAGTGCATATCAATTGTTATTAATTAAACCTGCACACTCCACAAACATGTCCCAAACTCACAACAGCTTCAGTCCCAAACCAGATCAGTGATATTTGCACGGTAATCCAACCAGTTCTCAACCTTTTCACAAAAAGATTACGTTCTTTTCAAAGCAGGACAAAATTCAAAGCATCTTTTACACTAAATACATACATACATGCACTTTTGAAATCCCTCACTGCAGATTCTCAGGCAGTTTCCACTGAAATGAACACCTCAGTATCAGCAAGCAGGTAAAACACTCCTCACCAGAGCCATGTAACTACTGCTCAGATAAACAACGCAAATTAATGAAGACATAGGTAATCTAATCAATTACCTGACATAAATAGCTGCAAGTGATCTGCCCCAAGCACATGAACTGCTTAACAACACTGACACCAAGTGACAGAACCCATGAAAATACAAACCTCAACGACCCCCTCATAGAAATGGCACAGCTTTTCCCCTCATGCTCTGGAAGAGGTTGAGTCTTATCATCAAGAGAAAA